>NC_136430.1:205717443-205937443 GCF_052849685.1 Lactuca virosa
TTATACCCATTTCGTCTTTGAAATTCTATAACAGAAGATGCCGCCTCGTAGGTCTGCTAGACGCACTGGCGGAACGCAAACAAATCCACCACCGCCACCTCCACAATATGATCCTATTATGTTCCAAGCTGCGGTCACGGCCGCGGTAGCAGCTGCTATGTCCCAAATCAGCACTGATGGTGCCAGGAGGACATGGAGTGGTATTAATAACCCCAACTCAAGGAGATAGCCAAGGACGTTCGAGAGAGTGTTCTTTAAGGACTTCACTAATGGCAAACCCGATTTGTTCAATGGTAGCGGGGAGTCATCGATTTGGTGCAGTGGTTCGAGAAGACCGAATCTGTCTTCGAGATCTGTGCGTGCCCCGAAGCGAACAAAGTCAAATTCGCAGCTCGCACTTTCTCCGACCGGCCCTTACTTGGTGGAACGGCCACGTTAAGTCACTGACGCTTACAGTGGCTAACTCGATTAGCTAGGAGGGACTGAAGGCAATGATGCTGAAAGAGTATTGCCCAAGGGGCGAAGTGCAAAAGCTAGAGCAAGAACTGTGGAACCTCAAGATGATAGGCTCTGACCTTGCAACCTATACCGTCCGATTCTGTGATCTAGCACTCCTTTGTCCTGTTATGGTCACCCCGGAAGACAAAAAGTTGGAGCGATACCTCTAGGGATTGTCCCCCCAAATTCAAGATAGCGTGTTGGCCTCAAGACCAACTACCTTTGACAGTGCCAAGTAATTGGCACAACACTCATCTACCATAGTGCCAGCCATGACACTACGACAACCACCCCTGATCAAGCAAGAGGAGGAAACAACAAAAGGAAGTTCTGAAACAACAAGAAGGACCAACCGGCCCAGGACTACCCTAAGAAGCAACAGATCGTTGCTGTTCATGTTGCCACAACCCATGCCACACCAGTACCCATAAATCGATACGCTGGAACCCTTCTGAAATGCAACAAGTGTAACTTCCATCACACTGGGTTTGCCGGGAGATGCATTGCAAAAATTAACAGAAACGGGCACACTGTCCGTTTCTGTAAGGCACCGACACAACCCATCACCCAAGTCCACTGGCACTGGAGTAAGCCTAGCCTGTTACGAGTGCGGCGAAACGGGACACTTTAAAAGAGACTGCCAAGAGCAAGGAATGCTGGTGATGGTGGAAGGTGCTTATGATCACCGCAAGAGAGACCACCCCGGAACCGCTCGTAAATATCGGTACATGCTTCTAACAACAACGTTTAAATTTTAATTTTTTTTAAACTAGTGTCAATTTAAAGTATATCAACCATAAATCTCGAGAACACGACAAAACCCGAATAAGTCTTATCTCCTATATAAAACACAGGGCTTTTACTAGTAAATCTATGATGGCTAGTGTAAACTTTATGGTCATATATCATTAAGATTCTATGGACTTAGAATGTGTAATTCCGCCTTATTTCATGTTCCTTGTTTGGTTGTGGCTTAAGGTGGGGTCACTCATCTGAATGTCCTTGCAATCTTAATGATATACGACTAGTTTACACCAAACGATTATAAAAGATCTGGTAGGACTTATATTGCAAATTTTGTCATTAATTGTCGAAGCACTCGTAATACTAGTACTCGCTAACTACATTATAAAATATTTGTAGTAGTAATAGCAAGAATAAGACGGAGAGCATAAAGGCATATTCATATAATGCACCATCACCCCGAAACAATCACTTGTAGTTTTTAATCGACCTAACACCAATTACAATAAGATGCCAAACGTCGTCAATTAACGTAAAATGGCTTGGTCCTTACCATATCAATTCCATGTGGCTACGAAAAGTACCCACATCTTTTCCCCAAACTCTCGTAGTCCCAGTCAAAACACTAATTTCGGGACGAAATTGCTTCTAACGGGGGGATGATGTGACAACCGTCAATTTCTGGCCAAGTCAAAGTCAAATAAAGTCAACAAGTCAAACCGGTCAACTCATTAAACCTTGTATATTAGGGTTGACATTATGTTACTACTGTACAAATCGCTATTTTAATAGAAGTTATCACTTTGAAAAATCCATATGTTCAAAATTCTCAA
Organism: Lactuca virosa; assembly: GCF_052849685.1. Taxonomy (NCBI): domain Eukaryota; kingdom Viridiplantae; phylum Streptophyta; class Magnoliopsida; order Asterales; family Asteraceae; genus Lactuca; species Lactuca virosa. The sequence goes on from NC_136430.1 coordinate 205,719,519, forward strand.
ACCCTAATCAAGGTAAGTGATGAAACTACTTGGTAAAACACTATCTCGTACCCCTCGGGGGCGTATAACATTCATAACGAGGCTTAACGAGGTTTACAAACCTTGCGTGGCGAAGCTAAACATCCAAAAAGGTCACAAACGAACTCTCTCTCAAATCCTCTCTCTCTCTCTCTCCTCTCTCTCTCTCTCATTCTATCTCTCGCTACCTCAAATCTCTCCCAAATCTCTCTAAGTATGTGAAATCTCTCCCAAATCTCTCTAAGTATGTCAAATCTCTCCAAAATCTCTCTAAGTATGTCAAATCTCTCCCAAATCTCTCTAAGTATGTGAAATCTGTCCAAGTATGTGAAATCTCTCCCAAATCTCTCTAAGTATGTCAAATCTCTCCCAAATCTCTCTAAGTATGTCAAATCTCTCCCAAATCTCTCTAAGTATGTGAAATCTCTCCAAGTATGTGAAATCTCTCCCAAATCTCTCTAAGTATGTCAAATCTCTCCCAAATCTCTCTAAGTATGTGAAATCTCTCCAAGTATGTGAAATCTCTCCCAAATCTCTCTAAGTATGTGAAATCTCTCCAAGTATGTGAAATCTCTCCCAAATCTCTCTAAGTATGTGAAATCTCTCCAAGTATGTAAAATCTCTCCCAAATCTCTCTAAGTATGTGAAATCTCTCCCAAATCTCTCTAAGTATGTGACATCTCTCCAAGTATGTGAAATATCTCCCAAATCTCTCTAAGTATGTGAAATCTCTCCCAAGTATGTGAAATCTCTCCCAAATCTCTCTAAGTATGTCAAATCTCTCCTAAATCTCTCTAAGTATGTCAAATCTCTCCTAAATCTCTCTAAGTATGTGAAATCTCCCCAAGTATGTGAAATCTCTCCCAAATCTCTCTAAGTATGTCAAATCTCTCTAAGTATGTGAAATCTCTCCAAGTATGTGAAATCTCTCCCAAATCTCTAAGTATGTGAAATCTCTCCAAGTAAGTGAAATCTCTCCCAAATCTCTCTATGTATGTGAAATCTCTCCAAGTATGTAAACTCTCTCCCAAATCCCTCTAAGTATGTGAAATCTCTCTAAGTATGTGAAATCCCTCCAAGTATGTGAAATCTCTCCCAAATCTCTCCAAGTATGTGAAATCTCTCCCAAATCTCTCCAAGTATGTGAAATCTCTCCCAAATCTCTCTCAAAATCTCTCTCAACTTTTTATAATCACTCGGGGCATCCCGACCCTTGATTTAGTCGAAACCGCTCGAAAACGGAAGTTTATGCGAAAAACATCTTTAAGGAGCCGAACCCTCTTAAGGAGCCGAACCCTCTTAAGGAGCCGAAACCTCTTAGGAACCGAACATAGCCATAACAACCGAACCATGAGGACCAAACCTGCATAAGACCGAAACTACATATGGGACCGAACTCACCCTTCGGTTCGGATTAAGTCCTCTCGGTCCGAAACAAGCATTTCGGTTCAGTGCACCTTCGGTCCCTCTTCTGATGTGTTCGCCTGCGAGACTGCTCGGACCGAGCCCCCCCTCTCGGTTCTAATTCATCAGCCGAACCAGCCTTCGGTTTTAACCCTCTCAGGACCAAATCTTCGGCCAGACTTCGGATTTTTCCATTTTTCACCCGGTTTTCGACCCCGACTCCGTTTTAAGCATGTTTTTCGTGATTTTAACGCGAGATTTTCACCCAAACTCGTATTTTAACATAAGAGACCCTAAATATTCATTTAATAATCATATTTTGGGGGAAATTCTTGTCCAATAATAAAATCTATTAAGTTAGATTTTGTGATAGAGTGTTGATTTTCTATAAGCTTATGACACAAGCAACCCCCCCCCCCCTCATACCTTCATAGTACAACCCTCAGTCACTATTCCCCCTACCTAGTCAGCTATTTGTCCTTTGACACCCCTCCTCCAGCTGTAAAGGTTCATCAAAAGCTGAAAAATCTCCTATCTCCTTCCACTTTACTCACTCTCTCACCAAAGAGTAAACACCTCTCTCTCTCTCTCTCTCTCTCTCTCTCTCTCTCTCTCCTCTCTAGAGCTCGAGATTTCAAGGTTGCTCTTGAGCTTTTCGCTTCAGTCTTGGTAAGTATATTCATCCTACATTTGAATACTCTACACTCTTTCACTCAAAACGTGAATCTCTTATACAAATATCATCATATTTGTGCTTAGGATCTTCGAATCTTCAAGTGTCTCCCAAGTGTTCTTGACTTGGAAACTTATTCTTTTCATCATCCATCTTAAGAGATCACTCAAGGTGAGTTCATACCCCTACATTTTCACGTTTTCTTCAAGTTTCAGGGGGGGGGGGGGGGGAAATACAAGTTAAAAATACCAAAAACTTAACTAAACTCAAACAACAGCTTTCATCAGAAAAGTTGAGTCTTATTCATGGACTGTTTTGACCATCTTAAACTTAATATCTTTCAAAACTGTTTAATATGCAAATAGTTCAGATTCATACCTTTAAAATGACTACTTGCACATCTCCATACGATTTTGCTACAATTTATGGTGATTTTTACAAAGCTGTCTATCATTTCAGAAACAAATTCGGACCAGTCTGTGAATATGAACGTTTTCACACAAGTTAAAGACTTCAAAAAATCATAATAAAAATTATGAATAAACTAGACACATTTTATGAACTCTCAGAGTTTACGGATTCAGTTTTCGACTTCGTATGATTTTTCTATGATATTTTTAAAACAATGCAGAAAGGTTAAAAACTAGTTACATAGCTTACAATATTAACAACACTTTGTAGTATGTTGAGCAAAGTGCATAACAATAAGTTCTAAATATTGAATGTAGTTCTTGTTAGTTTATCATCATAAACAGAAATTTAGTCATTCATGATAAGGATTCTTCATTCATTTCGAACACATATAACAATAAGCATAGTTTATGGATTCTACGATAAAACCATACTACATGAAAAAGGTTTTACTCTCAAAACAAATGGGTTTTTCATATACTACTTGATAAAATATAATAGTAATACTTTATGGATTCATATCACTAATTTATTTTCATAAAAGGTGATTTCACTTCCACCACGGAAGGGGTTTAATACACAAACTATATGTAAACTAGTTAACGTAAGTTGTGAGACAATTCTTCCATTGTACTCTTAGAGTACGGGTTCAAATTCCTGTAAGTTATAACCAGAGTCTCTTGTAGGGAGAGCGTGATAATTGTGTATAGATCTATATTGGGATTGACACCCCACACCTTGCTGCTAGCTACAGCGGGACCTGCAGGTCTACGGGTGACAAAAGTCATAACAAATCTTAACGTCTGAAAAACGTTGTAACAGGTCATCCGGTTGTAGTATGGTTATAACGACTCACATAGGGAGTTAACAATCTTTCAAGTTTACAGGAAAATTCTACCTTGAAAAGGGGTTTTATTTTTTTAAAACTACAAACACGTTATAAGTATAAAACACACTCATACTCTCGGTCCTGGGATTTAGGACTACATGACTTTTATAAGGAAAATATTGGATTTTCTTTGGAAACACATTTCGATTAAAACTACGTTTCATCTAGAATTGTTAGACTTCAGCTATAATTGCTAAGTGTACATGTTAGAGTTATATATGAGTTTAGTCGCAATCGACTTAGAATTGGCGGGCCCGCCTTACTTCCTGTTCCTTGTTTGGTTGTGGACCTAGGGCAGACCCATTATATTCGACGGTTTATTTAACTTAAATTTTATATAACTTATATACGCTGGGTGATTATAGAAGGAATCTACGGGTCTTTCTAGGGTACATTATCGCATAACATAGGAGCGTTCATTTCACACTTAATAAAGAAAATATTGGATTTTCTGGAATCATACTCTATCGCTTTTTACAAGGAAAACGGCTTCTTTCTCAAATAAAACTCTTATGAACTCACCAACTTAATTGTTGACACTTTTTCAAAACTACTTGTATTTTCAGGAAATCAGTGAAACATGAAATCAACAACATTTTGAGGATGGGATATTAAATCGTCAAACAGTTCATTTTGTCATCATAATGTAATTGATTTTGAAACATGTAAACATATACTATGGTGTAACCCTTTCAATTATATTTATGATGGTTGTATTTACTTTGAGCACTATTATACTCGTTGTTGTGATACTATACATGAAGTCCTCCACCCCCGGACGTTTCCGCCATCCTTGGTTTGGGGGTGTGACAGATTGGTATCAGAGCATTGTTTATAGTGAACTAAGTATATCGAACCACATAAGATATACAAACTATAAATGCATTGGGACTAAAGTCTCTGATTAAACATTTTCAAATAACTATACTTTTAGAAATAAATAGTTTCTTGTTAAAAGTATACATGCATGCATACATACTAAGGTCAGCATCATACTAGAACAAAACAAAAGTGGTGAGTGTTGAACGTCACAAGTAATCGTGGGGATGTATAGTCAGGTCTGGGAATGACATAGCCTGATTAACTATGTCTATCCCAGAAGTGATTAGCATATGCCCGGGAATGGTTGTGGTGTTGCAACAAGTCTAAAAACTTACCAACTCTATCTACAAAGAAATATTGAAAGCATAAGACAAACATTAAAATACTATAGGAGTATTTGGTGATACTATAACCAACTTATGTGAAAACTAAAGACCCCCATTAGTAGGTCTATAATGACTGAGTGCATACGCTAAGGTTATACATAATTAAAGATATTATAGACTCATAATCTATGACTATTGCTCTACTTCCTGTTCCTTGTTTGGTTGTGGACTTAGAGTAGAGTCATTTATTCGAAGGTCTATTCTATCTCAGATTATGTATAACTGGTATGCACTATGTGATTATAGACGTGACTAATAAGGATCACCCCAATAAGTAATTATAGGATTAGACGTCTATTAATTATCTCTTCTACCCCTATTCTCGCACGAGCAACGTGACGGGAGCTCAACTACCAAGAGACCCTATTCTTCCTAACCAGGAAAATGGTGGTTGGATCAGAGAGAAATTCAAAGAGGATGCTGAAGAAATAATAGAGGAAGACCCCGAAGACAATTAGGAAGAGGAGCGAGAGGAAGAGAAACCGAAGGAAAACAAAGGAAAAGAAGAAATGGGAGAAGACCCCGACGAGGCTTCCATGGTCCGACGCCTCGATAAGCCGTAGATTTACAGAGACGGAGTTAGGAACAAGGTTAACACCCTCCTTATGACATGGATAAGGCTTCTACAACCTCAACAGAGGAGGATTAGTAGACATGGCTCTCCTTGTCATAATACGCCGCATCACTCACTTGAGCGTACAAACACGAGCAACGGTCAGCCGAAATCATGGAGGTTGGCGCTACCACCAAGATCACCGCAATTTGCCTTCGTCACCTGGATGGAGGCCACGAACAGATCAAATAACACATCAAAGCCTTCAGAGGGAAGTGACCGCAACTCGAGCCGAGATTAGAGAGTATCGGGAACGTCAAACAGCGTTAGAGAAAACACGTGGTAAAAGCAGGACGTCAAATAACAGAAGCCATGGCAGAGGATAGGGCAATGCAGACTTTCATGTCTTCATTCTATGGCCCACGAAGCATCACCCGCCACGAGTAGTGTGTACACTACTGACATACCATTACAGACTCAAACTTCTGGCTTGCGTTTGAACACTGCCCCGTCATATATATAAATTCAACCCTTCAAATTTAGAGACTACACTATTCAAGGGGTCGTGTCACCGTCAAAGTTTTTCCTTACATTAACGAAATATAGACCTAATATAAGGTCAAACTTTCCTGAACTCTATGAACTAGAGTATATCAATAAAATTGGCATGCATTTTATTTCATTGGAAGTTTACCACATATTTCATAACCTGGTATTACAAACGATTTGCTTATGGTGACTCTATGATTGCTTAATGTATACCTCAAGATTATGTGTAATTAAGAGACGATTGACTTAGAAATGATGAGTCCGCCTCAGGTCCTATTCCTTGTTTGGTTGTGGACCTAGGGCAGACTCATTAAGTTCAATGGCCTATTGGACCTTAATTATACACAACTGGTATATGCCAAGTGATCTTAGGAGTGGATCAGGCGCGGAACAAAGATTACAAGATTACATTCGAGTCATTACTACTAAATTCATAAGTTTATTTATATAAACCTCTACTATGAATTGTTTGCCACATTCGAAAAATCGGGAAATACTATACTTGAAAACTAATAACCTAGTTTTACGACGCCCGACTAATAACCATTACTAAAAGACTTATACCCATTTCGTCTTTGAAATTCTATAACAGAAAGATGCCGCCTCGTAGGTCTGCTAGACGCACTGGCGGAACGCAAACAAATCCACCACCGCCACCTCCACAATATGATCCTATTATGTTCCAAGCTGCGGTCACGGCCGCGGTAGCAGCTGCTATGTCCCAAATCAGCACTGATGGTGCCAGGAGGACAGGGAGTGGTATTAATAACCCCACTCAAGGAGATAGCCAAGGACGTTCGAGAGAGTGTTCCTTTAAGGACTTCACTAATGGCAAACCCGATTTGTTCAATGGTAGCGGGGGAGTCATCGATTTGGTGCAGTGGTTCGAGAAGACCGAATCTGTCTTCGAGATCTGTGCGTGCCCCGAAGCGAACAAAGTCAAATTCGCAGCTCGCACTTTCTCCGACCGGGCCCTTACTTGGTGGAACGGCCACGTTAAGTCACTGACGCTTACAGTGGCTAACTCGATAAGCTAGGAGGAACTGAAGGCAATGATGCTGAAAGAGTATTGCCCAAGGGGCGAAGTGCAAAAGCTAGAGCAAGAACTGTGGAACCTCAAGATGATAGGCTCTGACCTTGCAACCTATACCGTCCGATTCTGTGATCTAGCACTCCTTTGTCCTGCTATGGTCACCCCGGAAGACAAAAAGTTGGAGCGATACCTCTAGGGATTGTCCCCCCAAATTCAAGATAGCGTGTTGGCCTCAAGACCAACTACCTTTGACAGTGCCAAGTAATTGGCACAACAACTCATCTACCATAGTGCCAGCCATGACACTACGACAACCACCCCTGATCAAGCAAGAGGAGGAAACAACAAAAGGAAGTTCTGAAACAACAAGAAGGACCAACCGGCCCAGGACTACCCTAAGAAGCAACAGATCGTTGCTGTTCATGTTGCCACAACCCATGCCACACCAGTACCCATAAATCGATACGCTGGAACCCTTCTGAAATGCAACAAGTGTAACTTCCATCACACTGGGGTTTGCCGGGAGATGCATTGCAAAAATTACAACAGAAACGGGCACACTGTCCGTTTCTGTAAGGCACCGACACAACCCATCACCCAAGTCCCTGGCACTGGAGTAAGCCTAGCCTGTTACGAGTGCGGCGAAACGGGACACTTTAAAAGAGACTGCCCAAGAGCAAGGAATGCTGGTGATGGTGGAAGGGTGCTTATGATCACCGCAAGAGAGACCACCCCGGAACCGCTCGTAAATATCGGTACATGCTTCTAACAACAACGTTTAAATTTTAATTTTTTTTAAAACTAGTGTCAATTTAAAGTATATCAACCATAAATCTCGAGAACACGACAAAACCCGAATAAGTCTTATCTCCTATATAAAAACACAGGGCTTTTACTAGTAAATCTATGATGGCTAGTGTAAACTTTATGGTCATATATCATTAAGATTCTATGGACTTAGAATGTGTAATTCCGCCTTATTTCATGTTCCTTGTTTGGTTGTGGGCTTAAGGTGGGGTCACTCATCTGAATGTCCTTGCAATCTTAATGATATACGACTAGTTTACACCAAACGATTATAAAAGATCTGGTAGGACTTATATTGCAAATTTTGTCATTAATTGTCGAAGCACTCGTAATACTAGTACTCGCTAACTACATTATAAAATATTTGTAGTAGTAATAGCAAGAATAAGACGGAGAGCATAAAGGCATATTCATATAATGCACCATCACCCCGAAACAATCACTTGTAGTTTTTAATCGACCTAACACCAATTACAATAAGATGTCCAAACGTCGTCAATTAACGTAAAATGGCTTGGTCCTTACCATATCAATTCCATGTGCTACGAAAAGTACCCACATCTTTTCCCCAAACTCTCGTAGTCCCAGTCAAAACACTAATTTCGGGACGAAATTGCTTCTAACGGGGGGATGATGTGACAACCGTCAATTTCTGGCCAAGTCAAAGTCAAATAAAGTCAACAAGTCAAACCGGTCAACTCAATTAACCTTGTATATTAGGGTTGACATTATGTTACTACTGTACAAATCGCTATTTTAATAAGAAGTTATCACTTGAAAAATCCATATGTTCAAAATTCTCAAACCCTAATCAAGGTAAGTGATGAAACTACTTGGTAAAACACTATCTCGTACCCCTCGGGGGCGTATAACATTCATAACGAGGCTTAACGAGGTTTACAAACCTTGCGTGGCGAAGCTAAACATCCAAAAAGGTCACAAACGAACTCTCTCTCAAATCTCTCTCTCTCTCTCTCTCTCTCTCTCTCTCATTCTATCTCTCGCTACCTCAAATCTCTCCCAAATCTCTCTAAGTATGTGAAATCTCTCCCAAATCTCTCTAAGTATGTCAAATCTCTCCAAAATCTCTCTAAGTATGTCAAATCTCTCCCAAATCTCTCTAAGTATGTGAAATCTGTCCAAGTATGTGAAATCTCTCCCAAATCTCTCTAAGTATGTCAAATCTCTCCCAAATCTCTCTAAGTATGTCAAATCTCTCCCAAATCTCTCTAAGTATGTGAAATCTCTCCAAGTATGTGAAATCTCTCCCAAATCTCTCTAAGTATGTCAAATCTCTCCCAAATCTCTCTAAGTATGTGAAATCTCTCCAAGTATGTGAAATCTCTCCCAAATCTCTCTAAGTATGTGAAATCTCTCCAAGTATGTGAAATCTCTCCCAAATCTCTCTAAGTATGTGAAATCTCTCCAAGTATGTAAAATCTCTCCCAAATCTCTCTAAGTATGTGAAATCTCTCCCAAATCTCTCTAAGTATGTGACATCTCTCCAAGTATGTGAAATATCTCCCAAATCTCTCTAAGTATGTGAAATCTCTCCAAGTATGTGAAATCTCTCCCAAATCTCTCTAAGTATGTCAAATCTCTCCTAAATCTCTCTAAGTATGTCAAATCTCTCCTAAATCTCTCTAAGTATGTGAAATCTCCCCAAGTATGTGAAATCTCTCCCAAATCTCTCTAAGTATGTCAAATCTCTCTAAGTATGTGAAATCTCTCCAAGTATGTGAAATCTCTCCCAAATCTCTAAGTATGTGAAATCTCTCCAAATAAGTGAAATCTCTCCCAAATCTCTCTATGTATGTGAAATCTCTCCAAGTATGTAAACTCTCTCCCAAATCCCTCTAAGTATGTGAAATCTCTCTAAGTATGTGAAATCCCTCCAAGTATGTGAAATCTCTCCCAAATCTCTCCAAGTATGTGAAATCTCTCCCAAATCTCTCCAAGTATGTGAAATCTCTCCCAAATCTCTCTCAAAATCTCTCTCAACTTTTTATAATCACTCGGGGCATCCCGACCCTTGATTTAGTCGAAAACCGCTCGAAAACGGAAGTTTATGCGAAAAACATCTTTAAGGAGCCGAACCCTCTTAAGGAGCCGAACCCTCTTAAGGAGCCGAAACCTCTTAGGAACCGAACATAGCCATAACAACCGAACCATGAGGACCAAACCTGCATAAGACCGAAACTACATATGGGACCGAACTCACCCTTCGGTTCGGATTAAGTCCTCTCGGTCCGAAACAAGCATTTCGGTTCAGTGCACCTTCGGTCCCTCTTCTGATGTGTTCGCCTGCGAGACTGCTCGGACCGAGCCCCCCCTCTCGGTTCTAATTCATCAGCCGAACCAGCCTTCGGTTTTAACCCTCTCAGGACCAAATCTTCGGCCAGACTTCGGATTTTTCCATTTTTCACCCGGTTTTCGACCCCGACTCCGTTTTAAGCATGTTTTTCGTGATTTTAACGCGAGATTTTCACCCAAACTCGTATTTTAACATAAGAGACCCTAAATATTCATTTAATAATCATATTTTGGGGGAAATTCTTGTCCAATAATAAAATCTATTAAGTTAGATTTTGTGATAGAGTGTTGATTTTCTATAAGCTTATGACACAAGCAACCCCCCCCCCCCCTCATACCTTCATAGTACAACCCTCAGTCACTATTCCCCCTACCTAGTCAGCTATTTGTCCTTTGACACCCCTCCTCCAGCTGTAAAGGTTCATCAAAAGCTGAAAAATCTCCTATCTCCTTCCACTTTACTCACTCTCTCACCAAAGAGTAAACACCTCTCTCTCTCTCTCTCTCTCTCTCTCTCTCCCTCTCTAGAGCTCGAGATTTCAAGGTTGCTCTTGAGCTTTTCGCTTCAGTCTTGGTAAGTATATTCATCCTACATTTGAATACTCTACACTCTTTCACTCAAAACGTGAATCTCTTATACAAATATCATCATATTTGTGCTTAGGATCTTCGAATCTTCAAGTGTCTCCCAAGTGTTCTTGACTTGGAAACTTCTTCTTTTCATCATCCATCTTAAGAGATCACTCAAGGTGAGTTCATACCCCTACATTTTCACGTTTTCTTCAAGTTTCAGGGGGGGGGGGGGGAAATACAAGTTAAAAATACCAAAAACTTAACTAAACTCAAACAACAGCTTTCATCAGAAAAGTTGAGTCTTATTCATGGACTGTTTTGACCATCTTAAACTTAATATCTTTCAAAACTGTTTAATATGCAAATAGTTCAGATTCATACCTTTAAAATGACTACTTGCACATCTCCATACGATTTTGCTACAATTTATGGTGATTTTTACAAAGCTGTCTATCATTTCAGAAACAAATTCGGACCAGTCTGTGAATATGAACGTTTTCACACAAGTTAAAGACTTCAAAAAATCATAATAAAAATTATGAATAAACTAGACACATTTTATGAACTCTCAGAGTTTACGGATTCAGTTTTCGACTTCGTATGATTTTTCTATGATATTTTTAAAACAATGCAGAAAGGTTAAAAACTAGTTACATAGCTTACAATATTAACAACACTTTGTAGTATGTTGAGCAAAGTGCATAACAATAAGTTCTAAATATTGAATGTAGTTCTTGTTAGTTTATCATCATAAACAGAAATTTAGTCATTCATGATAAGGATTCTTCATTCATTTCGAACACATATAACAATAAGCATAGTTTATGGATTCTACGATAAAACCATACTACATGAAAAAGGTTTTACTCTCAAAACAAATGGGTTTTTCATATACTACTTGATAAAATATAATAGTAATACTTTATGGATTCATATCACTAATTTATTTTCATAAAAGGTGATTTCACTTCCACCACGGAAGGGGTTTAATACACAAACTATATGTAAACTAGTTAACGTAAGTTGTGAGACAATTCTTCCATTGTACTCTTAGAGTACAGGTTCAAATTCCTGTAAGTTATAACCAGAGTCTCTTGTAGGGAGAGCGTGATAATTGTGTATAGATCTATATTGGGATTGACACCCCACACCTTGCTGCTAGCTACAGCGGGACCTGCAGGTCTACGGGTGACAAAAGTCATAACAAATCTTAACGTCTGAAAAACGTTGTAACAGGTCATCCGGTTGTAGTATGGTTATAACGACTCACATAGGGAGTTAACAATCTTTCAAGTTTACAGGAAAATTCTACCTTGAAAAGGGGTTTTATTTTTTTAAAACTACAAACACGTTATAAGTATAAAACACACTCATACTCTCGGTCCTGGGATTTAGGACTACATGACTTTTATAAGGAAAATATTGGATTTTCTTTGGAAACACATTTCGATTAAAACTACGTTTCATCTAGAATTGTTAGACTTCAGCTATAATTGCTAAGTGTACATGTTAGAGTTATATATGAGTTTAGTCGCAATCGACTTAGAATTGGCGGGCCCGCCTTACTTCCTGTTCCTTGTTTGGTTGTGGACCTAGGGCAGACCCATTATATTCGACGGTTTATTTAACTTAAATTTTATATAACTTATATACGCTGGGTGATTATAGAAGGAATCTACGGGTCTTTCTAGGGTACATTATCGCATAACATAGGAGCGTTCATTTCACACTTAATAAAGAAAATATTGGATTTTCTGGAATCATACTCTATCGCTTCTTACAAGGAAAACGGCTTCTTTCTCAAATAAAACTCTTATGAACTCACCAACTTAATTGTTGACACTTTTTCAAAACTACTTGTATTTTCAGGAAATCAGTGAAACATGAAATCAACAACATTTTGAGGATGGGATGTTAAATCGTCAAACAGTTCATTTTGTCATCATAATGTAATTGATTTTGAAACATGTAAACATATACTATGGTGTAACCCTTTCAATTATATTTATGATGGTTGTATTTACTTTGAGCACTATTATACTCGTTGTTGTGATACTATACATGAAGTCCTCCACCCCCGGACGTTTCCGCCATCCTTGGTTTGGGGGTGTGACAGATTGGTATCAGAGCATTGTTTATAGTGAACTAAGTATATCGAACCACATAAGATATACAAACTATAAATGCATTGGGACTAAAGTCTCTGATTAAACATTTTCAAATAACTATACTTTTAGAAATAAATAGTTTCTTGTTAAAAGTATACATGCATGCATACATACTAAGGTCAGCATCATACTAGAACAAAACAAAAGTGGTGAGTGTTGAACGGCACAAGTAATCGTGGGGATGTATAGTCAGGTCTGGGAATGACATAGCCTGATTAACTATGTCTATCCCAGAAGTGATTAGCATATGCCCGGGAATGGTTGTGGTGTTGCAACAAGTCTAAAAACTTACCAACTCTATCTACAAAGAAATATTGAAAGCATAAGACAAACATTAAAATACTATAGGAGTATTTGGTGATACTATAACCAACTTATGTGAAAACTAAAAACCCCCATTAGTAGGTCTATAATGACTGAGTGCATACGCTAAGGTTATACATAATTAAAGATATTATAGACTCATAATCTATGACTATTGCTCTACTTCCTGTTCCTTGTTTGGTTGTGGACTTAGAGTAGAGTCATTTATTCGAAGGTCTATTCTATCTCAGATTATGTATAACTGGTATGCACTATGTGATTATAGACGTGACTAATAAGGATCACCCCAATAAGTAATTATAGGATTAGACGTCTATTAATTATCTCTTCTACCCCTATTCTCGCACGAGCAACGTGACGGGAGCTCAACTACCAAGAGACCCTATTCTTCCTAACCAGGAAAATGGTGGTTGGATCAGAGAGAAATTCAAAGAGGATGCTGAAGAAATAATAGAAGAAGACCCCGAAGACAATTAGGAAGAGGAGCGAGAGGAAGAGAAACCGAAGGAAAACAAAGGAAAAGAAGAAATGGGAGAAGACCCCGACGAGGCTTCCATGGTCTGACGCCTCGATAAGCCGTAGATTTACAGAGACGGAGTTAGGAACAAGGTTAACACCCTCCTTATGACATGGATAAGGCTTCTACAACCTCAACAGAGGAGGATTAGTAGACAGGGCTCTCCTTGTCATAATACGCCGCATCACTCACTTGAGCGTACAAACACGAGCAACGGTCAGCCGAAATCATGGAGGTTGGCGCTACCACCAAGATCACCGCAATTTGCCTTCGTCACCTGGATGGAGGCCACGAACAGATCAAAGAACACATCAAAGCCTTCAGAGGGAAGTGACCGCAACTCGAGCCGAGATTAGAGAGTATCGGGAACGTCAAACAGCGTTAGAGAAAACACGTGGTAAAAGCAGGACGTCAAATAACAGAAGCCATGGCAGAGGATAGGGCAATGCAGACTTTCATGTCTTCATTCTATGGCCCACGAAGCATCACCCGCCACGAGTAGTGTGTACACTACTGACATACCATTACAGACTCAAACTTCTGGCTTGCGTTTGAACACTGCCCCGTCATATATATAAATTCAACCCTTCAAATTTAGAGACTACACTATTCAAGGGGTCGTGTCACCGTCAAAGTTTTTCCTTACATTAACGAAATATAGACCTAATATAAGGTCAAACTTTCCTGAACTCTATGAACTAGAGTATATTAATAAAATTGGCATGTATTTTATTTCGTTGGAAGTTTACCTCTCTCTCTTGTTTCCTCCAATTGCTATTGGTGTTTGTGATTCATTAGAGGTACAACACTTGAGGTGCTAAGGTTCTCAAGGCTTCAAGATCTTCAATAAACAAAAAGGTAATCATCTAGATTTGTTTACATATGTTAATTTCGAATATCATATGCTAGATCTAGGGTTTGAAAAACTTGGATGAATGCATGTACAATAGAGAAATCTAGATCCAAGCATTAGGGTTTGCATGAGCACATAGGATGTTCTTTTGGCTCAAACCCATCAGGAAATTGGTAAATCGTAATTTACCTACCTTCAAATATTTTGCAATTGGATTACGACATCCCTCTTCCAAATTGTAAAATATTGTGTTGGGTCCTAGCCTTAATATTTCATTTGGGTGTTATATTAAGGACTTAAATCAACTAACTTGAATTTCTCCCATTGTAGATGTTTAGTTCAAACAACTACGGTCTTCCCAAATCTTTTGGAACAAGCTTTCCTCTTGAAAATAATGTCTCGCGGTTGGATCGTCGAAGTCATACTTCACTTCCTCCACCTCCTCCAATAATTCTCCCTAGCCCACAAGTTCAAAGACTTGAAAAATTCAATGTCACTCAAGCCCTACTTGCAATGAAACATCAAGATGGAAGGCCTGTGTGTACTCACTTCTTGGAGATGAAGTCACATATTGACAGGCTGAGAGTATTGAGTGTCATTGTCTCGAGGAAGTTAGCGGTTGACTGGGTTCTTCAGTCACTTCCCGAGTCATATAGTAAGTTCATTAAGGACTACTATGTAACAGACCACGACATGACCCTTATTGATCCTACCTATTTGCTTGTTGCTGCTGAATCAGCAATGATTTGGCGCACTGGAAAAGCAAAATTTATTGGAAGATCTACTCCCAAAGCTTCCATGGATATTGATAATGGAAACATTGGAAGTCCAGAAAAGATTTCTCTTTCTAAGGGAAAGAGAAAGGCTAAGTCTGAGATTGTCCCGTGTACCATTCCTAAAGAGTCTATATGTTTCTATTGCCAAGAGAAGGGGCATTGGTTGTGAAGCTGCCCTGACTACCTGAAAGATCTGAGAAAAGGTAGAATCGAAAAGTTTGACTCTGCTTCAGGTAAGTCTGCTGTCTAACTCTATTAAGTTCCTAATTGTTGATTCTTAATACATGTTGTGACAAGGTTGCATTTTGATGTTTTGTAGGATCATGCAAAGGGAAGGAAGCTTAAAGGAAGAGTATGTTGAATCTGATCGCGAAGATGGATTTCAATCGCATGATTCGATGATCGGATTTTGAGCTGCTGCTTAGGAGTTATGATAGATTGCTAGGAAATATGTAATAACATAGTTTTCATTTGTAATTGATTGTAAGGAAAAGTTTTTTCCGCATTTTATAAATAAATAAAATTTTGTTTTTATTTTTATTATATCTCATTGCAATGAAATTTGTGAAAATTGATGTTTATATGTTTCTATGTTAGCAATATGAATTTGATTCTTTCGTTTGTTGTAGTGTCGAGTATTTTCCAAATAAGGAATGATTCTCATCACCTAAGTTTCAATTGGACAGAAACTTGGAATCATGCAAGTTGTATTGTATGATGAATGAGAATTTTCATCTTTGGTAAATTAAGACTAATTCTTTGTTCACATGTATATGTGAGTCAAGTGAAGGACTAGGGGATCGGGTACACTGGGTGTGCGCTGGTCAAGATCCACCAAAAAGATCAATAAGACTATTCGTCATGATTTACTAAAGTTTAGTAAACATGGTTATGCTTACAAGTTTAAGTATATAATTCTAAACATTGGAAAAGGTTCAATGTATGACAGAACGAATGAGAAGAATCAAATAAGGCAGAAAGATAAAAGTTTCTCCAATCTGAAAAGATGGGAGAGTACTTTAGTATCGTGTTTTTTGATCATCTTAATGTTTATGGAAAAACCATATCACAATTGATCCTCTAAAGACATCTTAGTGCATTTGTATGGCTAAGAAGAGGAATCGTGAATTGTTGAAATAGTTTAAATCAAGAAGATGAGTCATACTTCGTTCCCAAAACAAGTCTTAGAGTCATACTCCAAGATTGTAACCTTGAGCGACATAATCTTAAGAAAGGTTTAAAACACTTATCAAATGTAGAGTAAAAGTTTTTTTTTCTCTTGTACATTTGAAATTGGTAAGTTGTGATGTTTTGGATAAAACAAAGACCAACTAAGGCCAATTGTGTGAAGTGTTTGTCTTGATATGAATCCGCACTAACTCTTGAATATTTGTTTTTTCAAGGAATGATTCATGACAAGAGAATCTTATATATCAAGAGGGCAGTGGGAGTCTTAAAGATCTTGGAAAAGCTTCAAGAACTAATCAAGAATAAAACCTTTTGTTTATCACTAGCACACGACTTGAGGTTTATAACCTATCGTGTTGACATATTCTTATTTATGTGCCCATTCCATTTAAAGTTGACTATGCAGTTCTATGAGTTCTCAGTTGTTTTCATAACTATTTTGAAGCAATGGTAGGCCCTTGTACTGCCAGGTGGGAAGAAATTAAGATTGAACAAGTTCAGTCCATATGAGTTTGGATTTGTCACTAACCATGTCTTGTGATTATGGTCATGACAAATTCACATGGATAGGAACGCATACACCATAAAATCTAAGTGTCATAAGGTTTCTCTCTGATTCATGAAAATGATGGTGAGGAAATGCTTTCACTAAGTAGATTTTAAGGATATAGAAATTGTGATATTTGCATTCTCAAATTCGATTATGATTACGACATCCCTCTTCATAATTCGAATTGTGAGAAATGGCAAAGGTCTAAACATTTCAGACTTATGGCTGTAAGTTCTAAAATTGTTAAGACATACATGTGAGCTATCTAAGGAAAGGTGTATGATCTTGAGAAGCCAAGATAAAGTCTTATCGAAGCATCTCGTATCAGAAATCTGAACTTTGGTAATAAAAGTCAATAAGTATTGATTTCTAGAAGTCCAACTGATTTCTGAATACATGTCAAAGCTAGTGGGAGCATAAGTGTTATGCTAATAATAATTATTATGCTAGTGGGAGCATAATTATTATGGTAAGTGTTGCAAGTTTGCAATGTTAATTATAGAAAACAAAGGTTTCAATTCACAAAGTTATAGGGTTTGAATAGTTGTTTTGCTATAATTAAAGGAGAGGAATTTATACTTCATTTCAATTCTAAAAGATTAGATTGAGATTTTAATCAAATTTAGTCAAATATATATGAATGTTATGTTGGAATGGTTCAACATAAGGAAATTCTATATATGGAAATGTTAATTGCGTTCTCAAATTTGATTATGATTACGACATCCCTCTTCATAATCAAAATTACGAGAACATGGCAAATAGAAATATTATAGCAAAAGACTGATTAAGCATCATGTCTTTATGTTAGACATTATGAATCGTGTCCCATATGCTTCGGGTATAGGATCGATTCATATCTTATAATATTCTCGTGCTCTAATTTTCCGAATGCCTAGGGCGTTTAGAGGGAAAAAGGAATAGAATCAGATATGACTAAAGTGGTTAAACAACTGTTAAGGACAATCTAAGGTTCGCCAAGGATTGGTCGCTTAAGGACAGTTGGAAGTATAGTAATGGAAGGACCATATTGACCTTATTATGAATAGACAGGAGTCTATTAATAATGAGTTGTCGTATGGCAAATATGGAATGTTTCCATATCGGGAGTTGAAGAATAGATGAAAAAGTTAGAAACTTTTATGCAGGAAGGATGTTCAAAGGAATGTACTTTGAATTTGAGACTTCATTTCCATGGAATTGTCTTGTAACAATCTCCAAAGGAATATTTTGTAATATCATTGGTCAAGTCTCTGTGACTTTTGGCACCTAGACATTACAAAAAAATATTTGCATGATAGTTTAGAATCTAACACTTTCTAGCAGTGACAAGAATTTGGAATTCTTACACTTGCAATAAGGATTTGGAATTTTGAAATTAGGATCTTTGAAATGTTTTTCAATTGATCTATTTCACAAAGTAAGGACCATAGACAAACATAGTGTGCATGCTTGGTGCATGGCACAACTATTGTTTAGAAAAACATAGTGTGCATGCTTGGAGCATGGCATAACTATTGTTTTAATTCAAGTATTAAGTTGATTATTCGAAACATTATACAATGAATAATGAGTAATCAATATGGGACTCAAAATCTTTGGGCCATATAGGATTAGTATTATTCTTGTGTTTCACTTTGCATGTTTTGACTTCCCGAATAACTAGGTTATTCAAACCATCCACAGTCGATCATACTTTGGAAGTAGGTATTGAGGCAAGACTGTCATGAATGGGTTTGTAGAGGTGTGTTAGTCATAGCACAAGTTTTGCTATAGTGTTCATGAGTGCTCTTGGAATAAGATTCGAGTATTGGATTCAACCCACGCTCATTTGAATCACTTCATGGATTTTATCACGAGTGATCATGAGACGATAATATCTTATATTCTTGAAACGGAGACATGTGAGTTGTAGTTGCGAGTCGGTTGCACATTGACAATGTAAACGCACCAGTATCTTGGATGTTATAAAACATATTGTTTTGTGTAATTTGATGAGTAAGTACAAGCAATCATTTGGGTCGAAGTTTATCCGTTCCTTTTACCCCATATGGATAAAAGCGATATCTGTGGGCCCCTCGAAGTTTATCTTTTCCTTTTGCTCTCCATTGGAATACTTTGTAATGTCTGTTGCCAAGTCTCTGTGACTTTTGTGTATAGTCATTACAAGAGGATCATTGCATATAAGTTTAAAATCTAACGGATTACAGTAAATGGCAAGAATTTGATATTCTTACATTTACGGTAAGGATTTGGAATTGTGAAATGAGCATCATTGAAATATTGTCAATTGATCTATTTCACAGAGTAAGGACCATAGACAAGCATAGTGTGCATGCTTGGAGCATGACATAACTATTGTTTAGACAAACATAGTGTGCATGCTTGGAGCATGGCATGGCTATTGTTTTAATTCAAGTATTAAGTTGATTATTCGAAACATTATACAATGAATAATGAGTAATCAATATGGGACTCAAAAGTTTTGGGCCATATAGGATTAATATTATTCTTGTGTTTCGCTTTGCATGGTTTGACTTCCCGAATAACTGGGTTATTCAAACCATCCACAGTCGATCATACTTTGGAAGTAGGTATTGAGGCAAGACTGTCATGAATGGGTCTGTAGTTAGTCTAGGTGTTTTAGACATAGCTGCAGTGCTCATGAGTGCTCCTGGAATAAGATTCGAGTATTAGATTCAACCCATGCTCATCTGAATCACTTCATGGAATTTTATCACGAGTGATTGTGAGACGATAATATCTTATATTCTTGAAACGTAGACATGTGAGTTGTAGTTGCGAGTCGGTTGCACATTGACATATGTAAACACACTAGTAACTTGGTGTTATAAAACATATCGTTGTGTGTAATTTTATGAGTAAGTACGAGCAAGCATATGAGTCGAAGTTTATCCATTCCTTTTACCCTTGGAGGGATAAAAGCGATAGTTGTGGGCTCCTCGATTATTTAGTGATGACACCCCTAAGTGCTTGGCCAAGCCTGGACTGATTTGATTTGTTTAATTAGTCGGTCGTCATTAATCGGAAATCGGGAAACAACAGATGGACAGAGAGAATGATTATAATCCATGTCTCAGTCCATATGATATCTAGAATGGAGGAATATATGATCCCTTATCTAATGGACACGTCATTGACTAGGTCAGAGTTTCACAACGGCTTTTAAGAGCTACGATTGCTAGTCGGGTTGGAGTCATGCTTGCAATGATAGTTATTAGACTTATCCAAGTGGGAGACTGTTGGATTAGGTGTCTAAGCCCATAACTATTGTTGGTACGTACTTGACCCAAGAGTAGCATGGTCCATTTGGGTTGCATATCACCAGGACAATTTGATAGGATGGACTTTTGAGAAGAGGTTATTTATGATTTGTTAATATATTATAAGTTCTAATATATTAATATGAAATCATATTATTTAATTGGTATTAATCAAGAATTAATTTGGAATTAATTTTGTGATCAAAAGAGACTAATTAAATATAAGGGGTTGATTGGTAAATCATTCATTCTTATGGTGTGGGCCAATGATCCATGATTCCTTAGGTTGGGCTAAACCCATGTGACAACCCATGGATGATCCATGGAGGTTTAAACCCATGGATTCTAAGGAATATGGAAGGTCATGACCATTAAGGCTTACATGGTGTAACCCTAATCTTGCCACACTATATAAGAAGTCTCATGGCTACCAAAATGGCACTTAAGTGGAATACTAGAGGGCTGGCCGATTTTGGTGCAAGAAGATACTCTCTCAAAAGTCTCCTTTGTCCAAAGGTGTGTTGTGATTCCATTTGAGGTGCAACACTGGGGGCACTAAGTTCTTAAAGGTCCAAGGCTTCCAACTACAACAAAAGGTATGTCATCTAACTAGAATTTGTAGTAAAGATACTCCATTGTATGCTAGTTAGGATGATGCTTTGGAAAAATAAAGTTTGCATGTATATTAGAGAAAACATAGATCCAAAGCATCTAGGGTTGCATGTACACCATAGGAGTGTTAGAATGCTCAAAACCCTTCAGAAGTTGCACGAGGAACTGGGTACGAGGCTGCATTTCAACATTGCTTATCATTCACAGACTGACGGACAGAATGAGAAGACCATCCAGACACTTGAGGATATGTTGTGGGCTTGTGGCATAGATTTTGGTGAAATTTGGGATTCCTAGCTACCTCTTGCGAAGTTTTCCTACAACAACAATTTTCACTCCAGCATTGGTGCACCACCTTTCGAACTTCTGTATGGTCGGAGATGTCGTACCCCAGTTTGTTGGGGGAGGGGGGAGGTCGGTCACAAAGTCATGGGTAGGAATGAGGTAGTCCTCCAGACCACAAAGCTTATCTAGCAGATCAGCCAAAGATTGCAGACAACTCAGAGTCGGCAGAAGAGCTATGTCGATCAGAGTTGGAGTTTCAGGTAAGCGATATGGTACTACTGAAGGTATCGACCTGGAAAGGTGTAATACTCTTTAGGAATAAGGGGAAATTGGGTCTTCGTTATGTTGGACCATTCCGTGTGATCGCCAGATTAGGCAGGGTAGCCTACTGTAAAGCCCGCAGATCCGGGCTAGTCAATTTAGAGACAATAAGCATCAAAAATGAGTTTTTGATGGAAGATTATTTAGAAGTATTAATCTTTTCCAAGTGGTAGTATATGTTACAAGGGTTCCGTACATATAAAGAACGCCGAAATCCGAGTTATAACGAAGAAGTTATGGCTCGTCGAAGTTTCGCGACAGAACCGACACGACACTGCGCAACGTAAATAGTGAATTTACGATAGAGTGCCTTTTATCCTTAGCGATCTAAACGAAATTCGTAGAATACGTTAAACCGAGAGCGTGCATAAAAAGAACGCCCAAATCTGACTTCGTATGATGAAGTTATGATTTTTTCGAAGTTTCGACTTAGCAGTGTACATCCCGGAACTCGAATATTAGATCGAGCGGTTTTTAGCCGACACAGCCTAAACGAGAATCGAAGATCTCATTAATAGTAGAGTAACGATAAAAAGACAGACGAAAGCGAATGTCGGATGAAGAAGTTATGAATTTTTAACGGACCAATCTTGTCCCAGCCTGTTAAAAAAATATAACTTTTAAAAATAAGTCAAAATTAGCCGTCGGAGTCTAAACAAAAGTTGTAGAGTACGGTCTCGCCTACGCGTGGATATAAAGAACGTCGAAAACAGAGCTCGTATGCGAAAGTTATGAATTTTAGAAGTCAGGAAGGAAAATTGCGAAATCTGCGAGGGGGTGAAGACGTAGCTCGATCAGGGCCGTCGCTTGCTGATCACGGTCTGGCCTTCGGATCCGGACACCTGGCTTCGCTACACCCCACGTAGGTCTTCGGACTACGCCTCGCGTACGCAGATTGGACGCCTCGCGTTCTCGGAAATGCATGGTCTCGAAGCAGGCCACGTCGCCCCAGCAGCCTTGTGACGCGTGTTGTACGATGCGACCATTACGCCCAGCGTACCTCGACTACGCCCAGCGTAGTGCGAGGCCTCGCAGGCTATAAAAAGGGTGCGAGAGTTCCGAGTTTTTCACACCTTTCTCACTTCTTTCTCTCACTACTTTCTCTCTCTAACCCATTCCAACCCCCATAAACCCTAGGGGAACCCCCCTAGCACCCGAAGGAAGCCCCGAGGCTCCCGAAGCCCCGAGAAAAAGAGTCTTTCGGGTCGGAAATGCTGCTCCAAGCGAAGCCCGGTTTTCGAGAGAACCCGCTGTAAGTGAGCTACGCCTACGCTATTTTTAATATAGCTTCTAATTAATTATAGTAACATTATTAGGACGTTAAAATAATTATTTGGGCTATTATTATGAGTTATATAAGAGTGTTGCTTAACGATTATATAATAGTAATAATGGCTAGACTATTAATTAGTCTCGGTAAATATTAGACTAAACCCTAGTGGTAATGATACTAGGTTTTGTCGAAGGAAATTGTTTTAAAAGTAACGAAGTGCTGTCCAAGTGCAAAGTCACCTCCTAATCAAGTGAGTGCATAGTTACTTTCATCTTACACATAGATATGAAGTATTTTATATAAACTACGTGCTATGTGTGCATATTATCTGTATACTTGCTATCTATGCTGGATGAACGATTTTATACAAGTTTTATATGATTTAAACTGTATATGTATTTATATCTACATAATATGTTGGGTAAAACATGGGTAGATGAAATATGAGTTGGATGATGAGTTGAGAGGTGATATAGACCATGAGGTAAGGGTGAGAGGTGGACGATGTGAGAAGCCTTGTTCCCAAATACTGGCCCCGTCATCTAGCAGAGTATGGATGACAACCACAGACTATTCTAGACAGTCCAGTGGAACACTAGCAGGCTCGCAACCTGTAGGTGTTGTGAACGATGTGTTCACCCGGTGTACTCTAAACCTTGGCGATCATGCAGACTTGGTGCCTAAACCTTGGCGATCATGCAGACTTGGTGCCAAAACCCTGGCGACTATGCGGACTTAGTGCCTGTTGTATAAACCCTTGCGACTATGTAGACTTAGTGCCTAAACCCTGGCGACTATGCAGACTTAGTGCCTGTTGTATAAATCCTGGCGACTATGCAGACTTAGTGCCTAAACCCCAGTGACGATGGACTTCGTGCCGATTCCTTAGGATGATCCTTAGGAATGAATGAACGAGGAATAGTTGATTCTTAGGGTAGATCCTTAAGAGTAAAAAAGATAATGGGGATGGGTAATTGGGTTGATTGTTTGATGTTTAAACATAATAATTATATTATTGTGGGTTGAAAACCCTATGTACTCACCAGGTTTCCCAACCTGACCCACTCCAGCTTATTTCTATCACAGGTGTCGATATGAAGTTACATTACACTGAGAGATTTAAAAGAGATGTAGATCACTAGTGTATATGAATGTAAGTTCTGTTTATGCTTATGTTTCTGTATTGACGATGACATCCCAAATGTTTTAAAAATAAATAAAAATACATTTCTTCGGAAATGCTTTGATAACGTATTTATCATCTTTTACTGGGAACAAATTCCGCAACATTTTTATTAAAAGAAGTACTCTGATTTTTATAAAGCATAAACAAAATCGGTCTTTTCTGGCCGCGAAAATGGGGATGTCACACCTACCGGTTGGATTTGTTGAGTGAGCTCAGTCAGATCCACATCACTTTCCATGTTTCGCAGTTGCGGAAGTGCGTGTTGTACGAAGAGGTAGTGGTCCCTTTGGATGATATTCAGGTCGATGAGCGCCTAAATTATATTGAGAGGCCGGTAGCGGTGGTAGAGAGAACAATTAAGGTCATACGCAACAAGGAGATTCCTTTGGTAAAGGTTCAGTGGCAGCATCAGAAAGGCTTTGAGTGGACCTCGGAGCCAGAGGCGGAGATGCGGGAGCATTATCTTGAGTTATTCGCAACATCAGACTTCGAGGATGAAGTCTAGTTCAAGTAGGGGAGAATTATAACACCCATTCCAAGAAGGTTTAATTCTAACCCTAAAACGTTTTAATTCTTGCCATTTTGGTTTGTACGTCGTGCGTACTCGAGGTGTACGCATGGCGTACTCATGCATGATAAAAGCGAGACTCACTGTACCCGTGGGTCGAAGGTACCAATGTCGTCCCACTAGATTATTTATCCTGATTAGGATAATGTTATGCTAGTTTGTAGCTGTTTAGTAGATCCGTATGATTATCTGTATTTGTGGGCTCTGGGTTTATGTTTATCTGTTGCATATGTTGATATATTGTGTTAGATTGAGGGGTCATGCTTTGTGATGTAGGCCAAGACACCCGGGGACGACCGGATAGGTTGTAGGCCCTGCGAGGTGGTCCAGTCAGGCTGGCAGCCCGTAAAGCGGTCTGGATAGGCTGTAGGTACTGTGAGGCTGTCCAGTCATACCAAAGACTCATAAAGCGGTCCAGATAGGCTGTAGTCCTTGCGAGGCAGTCGAATCAGGCTGACTGCTCATATTTGTATGCTTGTTTGCGTTGTGGTGTGCTGGTACTTTGGGGAAACTCACTAAGCTTTGGCTGATAGTTTTTAGTTTATCGTCTCAAGTACATCTGAGGATCGTGGGAAGGCAAAGGCGTGATCGTGCACAACTTCCTGTTTTATGTTACTATGTCTTGGGAAAACTCTGATTTGAAATAATGCTTTTGAAACAATGACTCTTTTTGTAAACAATGTTGGTTAATGGTTGATTTCAGAATTTTTAAATTTCTTTGATTTTTGGAGTGTTACAGCTCCTCACACTAAACATAACCCAATAACAACCCTAATTAATAATCAGGGTGTAACCCACAATTAGTGGTCCAA
Organism: Lactuca virosa; assembly: GCF_052849685.1. Classification (NCBI taxonomy): domain Eukaryota; kingdom Viridiplantae; phylum Streptophyta; class Magnoliopsida; order Asterales; family Asteraceae; genus Lactuca; species Lactuca virosa. The sequence goes on from NC_136430.1 coordinate 205,744,667, forward strand.
AACATAAGTTATCCTACTTAGGGAAAAAGACCATTTTGCCGCTTCACACATGGCCTACCCAATCAAAGCCCAAAACTCCCTAGAGACCCAAAGCCCAAAATGGCTCAAAAGGCTTTTTTGAGCGTACGCCTGGTGTACGCCTTGTAACGCCCAACATACAACTCGACCTTGGAAGACTTACGGGATCGCAACCTGGTATGCCCAACGTACCCTGGATTATGCCCATAGCATGTACTAGGCTTCAAAAACTTTATAAAGGTCTTAATACCTTAAGACTTTACGTTCAAACTTCAGATCTAAGTCTAATGAACATCTAGAATCATTAAGTTGCAAACGTTATGCCTTTTCATGGCTACAAGGAGTCCAAAATCCAACTCTAAGTCTTAATCATGACCAAAAGGCTTAATAGATCCATCATGCATGATTGGGAAAGACCAAGATCCCATTTTTATGAAGCGCCATGCTTTAAAATGAAAGGAAAATCTCTTCATTAGGTCTGGAGCTGCTCAAACTCACAAGATCCAAGTCTATGGGACCATTAAAGAACAAATCTTACTATATAGCTAGATCTAAAGAAATATGCATCAAGGATGAAGCTTTATACCTCCATAAGATGCACAAGGATGAGTAATTGTTGGATCCAAAGGCTTGAGTGAAACACCATGACACCAAGGGCCTTCCTTCACCACCAATAACACCAAAATGACACTCCAAGGCTTAAAAACACACACACACACACTTAGGGTTTTGAAATGGAGGCTAAGAAAGATAGAGGCTAGAGGTAGGAAAGGGTTAGAGTCCATAATGTCCCTTAAATGTGGTCCAAATCCTAAAAATTATGGTTTGCCTTCTACAACATTACTCCCGACGTACCTATGCGTACGCCCAACGTACATAAGGAACTCGCGATCCTCATTTAAACGCCTACGATCGGCGTACCTATCTCGTACACCCAACATAGGGACCAAATTTGCAAACTTTTTAAATAATTGAGCCATAATTGAAAATACCTGGAACACTAGTGTTATAAATCTTCACCACTTAAATTAGACTTCTTCCTCAAAGTCCGCAGCTACAAACAAGTCTGGGTAGTGCTCCATCATCTCGTCCTCAGGCTCCCACGTCCATTTCGAGCCTTTCCGGTGCTGCCATTGCACATTCACTAGGTTCACCACTTTGTTGCGTAGAGCCTTGGTCTTCCTGTCAAGAATCACAATCGGTCTCTCCACATAGCTCGGGCGCTCATCGGCCTGAATATCATCCAAAGGGATCACCACCAAATCATCGGATACACACTTCCGCAACTGAGAGACATAGAAGGTGTTGTGGATTTGATTGATTCCATCAGGAAAATCCAGCCGGTATGCAACCTTGTCCACACAGGCGGTAATCGTGAAGGGACTAATAAATCGGGGGCCTAGCTTGCCCCGTTTCCGAAATCGGATGACACTTTTCCAAGGCGACACCTTCAGAACCACCAAGTCCCCCACCTGAAACTCGAGGTCCGAACGTCGTAGTTTTGCATAACTCTTTTTTCGACTTCCTAAATGATTTTGAGCACCACTTCAGTACTCCCCATGACCCGATCTCCGAACTTGCCCCAACAAACCTGGGTTCTGCACCTCGTCCCATACAACATCTCAAAAGGTGGCCGGTCAATACTAGCATGATAATTATTATTGTAAGAGAACTCGCAAGTGGAAGATAAGCATCCCAACTCCCTCCAAAATCTAACACGCACGCCCGGAGCATATCCTCGAGTGTTTGAATTGTTTTCTCACTCTATCCATTGGTTTGGGGGTGGTATGTTGTACCGAAGTGCATCTGAGTACCCAACTCCTCATGAAACTGTTGTATTAGTGTCTAAGTCCATAACTATAATTGGTATGTACTTGACCCGAGAGTAGCATGGTCCATTTGGGTTGCATATCACCAGGGAATTTGATAGGATGGACTTTTAAGAAGAGGTTATTTATGATTTATTAATATATTATAAGTTTTAATATATTAATATGAAATCATATTATTTAATTAGTATCGATCAAGAATTAATTTGGAATTCATTTAGTGATCAAAAGAGACTAATTAAATATATGGGGATTGATTGTGTAAATCATTCATTCTTATAAAGTGGGCTTATGATCCATAGTTCTTTATGTTGGGCTAAACCCATGTGGTGACCCATGGATGCTCCATGGAGGTTTAAACCCATGGAGCCTAAGGAATGTGGAAAGTCATGCACATTAGGGTTTGCATGGTGTAACCCTAGTTGTGCCACACTATATAAGAAGCCCCTTGGTTGGTGAAATTGGCACTAGAGTGATCTTTGGAAGAGTCATAGAGCCGATTTCTAGAGTAAGCCATTCTCTCTCAAGTTATCCTTTGTCCTAGGTGTTTTGTGATTCCATTTGAGGAATTCACACTATTGGTGCTAAGTTCTTAAAGGCCAAATACATCAAGGATATCAAGCAACAACAAAAGATATGTCATCTAACTAGAATCTTGTAGTATAGATACTCCATTGTATGCTAGTTAGGATGATGCTTTGGAAAATTGAAAGTTTGCATGTATATTAGAGAAAACATAGATCTAAAGCATCTAGGGTTTCATGTACACCATAGGAGTGTTAGAATGCTCAAAACCCTTCAGTGGTATCAGAGCCTAGGGTTGTTTTCCATTATACTTGATGCTACTTGCTTTTAAATGTTAAAAAAATCGATTTTCTGCTTTCTAGACAGTGGACTCGCCGAGTCCACCGGGGAACTCGCAGAGTCCCCTCATAAAATTGACCAACTCGCCGATTTAGTTCATGTACTCGACAAGTTGGAGCTCCAGAATGCAGATTTTTGAGTTTTAAGGCTGGAATTGGACTAGGATCATTAGCCTAAACTGTTTTTGAACTTATAACCCTGTTTTTGATGTGGTAATGATCATGCTTATCCAATTTAAAAGATAATTGTCAAAGTTTCATGTTTTGTATTAGTTTATATGGTTAGGCTAATTACATGAAATTTTTTTGATTTGAATTTTCTTGTTCATATGAGTTTAATTGTATCTTCTATGAATTATTTGATTATTGTATTAGTTAAATAATGTTTTATATGTTTTTTAATGGACTCCATAACTTGTCCTCAAGTTATCGATGTTATGGAACATGAAAGGTTTTTCTATTAAAGATGTCGTTAAACTCATATATTATGGACTTGAAGAGTTTTGACAAGTTTCAAAACTTGCCCTCAAGTTTTGGAATTTGTAAAGTCTCACTAAATGAAACTTTAATTCCAAACCTTAGAATTTTAAAAGTTAAAATTCAACCCTTATACTATTATAATATTATAGGTTTAATATTTATATATATGTATAAGACAAGTCAGTCTTACCGTTAGTAGGTCTCATTCACGAAGCCGGTGTATAATGGGGGTATAAGGTTACTGCCTATAAAATGGCAGTTTAATAGGTGTCCACTCTCACCCACCGCTTCCTTGACTGGTGGAGGGTCGTTAGCCGAACGGGTTTGATAGGACATTAATTTTCATTAAAAGTATAATGAAAATTATAAAGTAACTAAACTTTATAAATTCCCAATCTTAGTTACTTTAGGAAAATGTGAATATGGTGCTATTCCATGAAATTACACTTTGCACCTTGTTAAGTCGTTAGTGGAGCATGTATGGTTAACCGGCACACTAATCTGGGACTGACAATGTGTGAAAAAGGGTAACTTGATGTTAATCATATATCAATAGAGCGTGTGTGGTTAACCGACATCCCTCTTCTGAATTGTAAAGTATTGTGTTGGGTCCTAGCCTTAATATTTCATGTTGGGTGTTATATTAAGGACTTAAATCAACAAAACTTGAATTTCTCCCATGTAGATGTCTAGCTCAGACAACTATAGTCTTCCCAAATCTTTTGAATCAAGCTTTCCTTATAAAGATGATGTCCTACGATTGGATCGTGGAGATGGAAAATCATGCTTCACTTCCTCCACCTCCTCTAAGAATTCTACCTAACCTACAAGTTTAAGGTCACTCAAGCCCTATTAGCAAACACCAAGATGGAAGGTCTGTGTGTGCACATGTCTTGGAGATAAAGTCACATATTGACAAGCTGGGAGAGTTGGGTGTCGAAGTCTCAAGGAAATTGGTTGTTGACTTGGTTCTGCAATCACTTTTTAAGTCATATATCGGGTCTTTAGGGACTACTATATGAGAGATCACGACATGACCCTTATTGATCTAACATATTTGCTTATTGCTACTGAATCATCAATGATTTGGCGCACTGGTAAAGAAAATTTGACTGGAAGATCTACTTCCCAAACTTCCATGGACATTGACAATGGTAACATTGGAAGTCCAGAAAAGCTTTCTCTTCCCAATGGAAAGGGATCGGCCATAGTCAACCCGGTTGACCAAATGGTAAAGAGAAAGGCTAAGCCTGAGATAATCCAGTATACCATCCCCAAAGAGTCCATATGTTTTTATTGCCAAGAGAAGGGGCATTGGTTGCGAAGCTGCCATATCTACCTGAAGGATCATAAGGATGGTAAAGTCAGAGTGTATGACTGTAGCACCTGGTTTCTGGTACATATTCTTTCTAAGTATTTTGCATTTTTGGCCTTGGACTCGGCGAGTTGAAGGACTAACTCACCGAGTAGAAGCGGGACGAGACGCGAGATTTAAGTGATGTACTCGGCGAGTCGGGTCCCGGACTCGGCGAGTAGACGCTGTCTGGGCAAAAACCCTAACCCGAGGGTTTGCACCCTATTTAAACGACCTTATGCAGCCTCCATCGCCCCTTTATGCTCCCAAACACCTCTCATTGAAACCCTAGCCGTTATTGAAGCAATCTAAGGCATTTGGAGTGATTTTGGTGCTTTTGTGACCCAAGGAAGGAAGGAAAAGCTTGAAGGATCAAGAGGAGGCTAGAAGGATCCGATTTTGAGCATCATTTGCACTCTACAGAAGGTATAAAGTCTATACCTTGTTTGTTCTTTTGATAGTTCCCATTTTGTGGAGTTCTAGGGCTTTTATAAGCCATTTTGGTCACCAACCATGATTGCAAGCATGGTTTGGGGTTGATGTTTCGGATCTGGGTCCTTAGAGGGGTTACAAGGCAGAAAGGAGTGGCTTTTGCACTCAAAGGCCCCATGCATTGTAAGAGCTTGTTTTAGGACCTTTTGAGCTCAAAGTCCCATACAAGCACGTAAAGGTTGTAACTTTACGTGCTAGATCGATTGTAGAACCATAGATCTATCTTTTGATCAAGGGTTGTACATCAGAAATCGAAGATTTAGTGAGAGGATGTGACCAACTTGACGAGTCCATTCTTGGACTCGGCGAGTCCTGGGGTTCTGTCCCATATCAGCTGAGGGTCAAAAGGACCCAGTTGAGTGTGGAAAGGTTTTAGGGAGTCCCGGGGAGTGACCCAACGTTCTGGACTAAGCCATGGTTCTGGAATTCATGGGACTCGACGAGTGCATGAACAGACTCGGCGAGTCCAAGGCAATCTTCTTAAGGATGAAGATGAACTCGACGAGTTGTTCATCAACTCGGCGAGTCGAGGACAGAACTTGTTCATCAGATGAAGGTGAACTCGACGAGTTGTTCATCAACTCGGCGAGTCGGATGAGTTTTCATGTGATGTTCATATGAGAGAAGAACTCGTCGAGTTGACGGCCCAACTCGACGAGTGGGGTCATGGATGAGGACGAGTAAAGGGTGAGGGACTCGGCGAGTTGACGGCCCAACTCGGCGAGTCGGGTCAACTGGAGGTTGACTTTGACTTGGACTTGGTTGGGGGTAAAATTGTCATTTTACCCTAAGAATAGATATCAGTTTCTAACTGAGTGTTTGTGGGGATTGTAGCCGGAGGATTTCCGGAGCAGCAGCGGACGGAGGTTTCCCGCACAGATTATCAGCAGCTTCTTGTACGAGGTGAGTACCTTCCAGTAGGGGTGGGTCTAAGGCCACAATGTCGGCCCACCAGAGAGGAGTACTTAGAAGATGATTGTCTTTGTGATAATTATCCTGGTCTGGTTACGTGTTTTGGATATGATTTATATCTGTATGATATGTTACGTGTATGATTGGGATAGTTCCCTGACAGTGGTCCTTAGGACCAAAGGGTAGGTCAGTACCCGGATATGCCTGACTGTATGCTTATATCTTGTTATTGTATGCTAGTGGTAGGGGGTGGAATAGTCCCCAGTTACCGGTTGAAAGATACCGATGATGATTACCGGTTGAAAGATACCGATGATGATTACCGGTTGAAAGATACCGATGAAGATTACCGGTTGAAAGATACCGATGATGATTACCGGTTGAAAGATACCGATGATGCTTACCGGTTGAAAGATACCGACGAAGATTACCGGTTGAAAGATACCGATGATATTGTATGGTATGTGGTATGATGGGGGAACTCACTAAGCTTTGTGCTTACGGTTTCGGTTTTTGGTTTCAGATACCTCTTCGTCGAAGGGGAAGGAGCCGGCGGCGTAGCATCGCATCACACACACACATCTGATTTTCCGCATGGCGTCTTCTGGGACTGTACTCTGATATGTTATTAGTTTATGACTTTGGTTTCAGACATGATACATTGTTTTATGAAACAACGTGTTTTCACACTATTTTCTAATGAATGATTTTATGAGTTAGTTAATTAAAAATGAAATTTTTGGGCTTGAATTTTGGGATGTTACAAGTTGGTATCAGAGCCCTGGTTTGAGGGATTCGGACACACCCTCGGGGGTGTCTGGACTCAAGCCGAGGGACTAAAAGATTTTTACAAAGAAAAAGGGTTTTCTAAAATCTAAATGGAAGGATTTTAAGAAAGACAAGGTGTGTGATGCATGCGACCGGCCGGGCTCAAGTAAGTTTTCCCCAAGATACCCATACTTGCTATGTTATGCTATATGGTTTTGATTCAGAAACTGCATGCTAGAATAGGACTAAGGATCTAGGAAGATGCCTTATATGCCTGTTGTATGAGCTATGCTAGGACTGTTTAGTCAGCAGTAGGATGGCCTGTGTAGGTTATGCCTGATTTGGTTACCCCATGCACGGATGCTGCTTGCTTTGTGCTATGGGGGTCCTGGCCATTTTCAACTAACTAAGGAGCGGATATGTAACAGTATCTGCAAGTTAGTTAGGGGGAAGTAGTGGGGACTCCTAGTGCAGCTGATGGCGGAGGGTAGGTTGGAGAGTGCCCTAGGGAAGCCTAGGATGAGGTCAGTGGAAAGAGTATCGGTAAAAAGGACTTGGTGAAGTCGAAGCAATCCTTGAGGAAAGTACAGGTAGATGTGGAAGGTAGTATGGGCCCGTACTACTGAAAGCAGAGGACCCGTACTCGAATCAAGGAGGGCCTAGATGGAACCGGGAGCCTTGGAGAGTGTGTTAGACCTCTCGGGAGTATGTATGATCCTGACATTTATGTGTGTACTTTCAGCATGGTGACCACACGACATGGAGCAGGAGGTTTCGGATCAGGATCAGGATCAGGCTCGGGAGCAGGATCCGAGCAGGTCGATGACGGGCTGCGCGAGTTCATCGCGTCTGAGATCACGAGAGGCATCCTTGAGTCGACCCCTATCATTTTCGGGTCGATCAAGGAAGGGATTGTTGAGCTGATGGAGGATCGCCTCCGAGCATTCAGGAGTGACATGGTGTCTAGACAGGTGGGTACGCGCACACTGTCCTTTAAGGACTTTCGAGGGAGTGGTGCGCCAGATTTCCATGGGGTGAAAGACCCCATTGCTGCCAGGAGATGGATCACAGACATCGAGTCTGCGCAGCTGACGAGCTTCTGCCCGGAGGGGTCGAAGGTGAGATATGCAGCAGGATGCTTGCGAGACAGGGCCAGAGATTGGTAGGAGTCGGTTGGTGACTCGTTGGGAGCCTCGGCTGTTGAGGCTATGACCTGGTCAGACTTTGTGACTAGATTCAGGGCGGAGTTTGCGCCAGCTGTTGAGCTTCAACAGCTGGCTAGGGAGTTTTTGGACATGAGGCAGACTACGGAGACTGTGGCGAAGATCACCGCCAAGTTCCGGGAGAGGGCATTGTTGGTGCCCCAGTATGCGGGAGATGAGGATATGAGGAGGACCCGCTACCATGACATGCTACGAGCTGACATTCGGGAGCATGTTAGTTTTTCAGCTTGCGCTACCTTGGATTCCATGATTGCCAGGGCTAGGGAGAGGGAGATTGATCTGGAGCACATCCAGAAGCGGAAGGCAGTGGAGGGGCTGACGACTGGGGCTTCGGGGAAGAAGCCCAAGGGATCCGATGGTAGGCCGAAAGGCCAGTCTGGACGGGATCGCTGTGGGAAATGCGGTCGGTCACACGAGGGAGCTTGTCGCACTGGGCCGGGATGAGGTTGCTATAAGTGCGGAAAGGTTGAGCACTTTGACAGGGATTGTACTGCCCCCGCCCCCACGGTACAGATGACATACTTGATTTGCTTCCATTGCAATCAGAGGGGCCACAAAAGGGCCAATTGCCCGAGATTGACAGCAGCGTCAGTAGCAGCGCCAGCAACGGCGCCGGTCTCAGCGACGGTGCGGGTTGCAGATGGCCGGAAGGCCAAGACAGAGGCTCCAGTGGTGCGGAGCCGAGCATTTCAGCTGACAGCCGAGGAGGCACGCGCTGCACCTGATGTAGTGACGAGTATGACTTCTTTCTTATGCTTATATATATTATGACGCTGTGATCTTGATATGTCGTGTATGTGCACTGTTTAGGATCGTTCCATGTGAACGGTATCCCAGTTCAGGTATTGTTTGATTCGGGTGCCACCCGATCCTTCATCTCTCTTGCGCTTAGCAAGAAGTTCCCGGAGTCTTCGGGCATGTTGGATTGCCCTCTAGAGGTCCAGATTGCAGACGACCGGTCGGTGCGAGCATCAGAGGTCTACCGGGATTGTGTTTTGAGGCTGTTCGAGGAACGTTACCTGGTGGACTTGGTTCCCATACCTTTGCGGGGGAACAAGGTTATTATTGGTATAGATTGGCTGAGCCCCAATGGGGCAGTGATTGACTGCGCGCAGCAGTCAGTGCGGATTAGGACCCCTGGTGGGGGAGAGCTGGTGATTCAGGGCGAAATGCCACAACGAGGGCCAGCATTATGTTCAGCAGCGAGAGCTAGGCGTTACCTTCAGCAGGGTTGCGCCGGTTATGTCGCCTATGTTATGGATACCCGGGAGATGGGTAGGGCGACGGTGGGCGATGTGCCCGTGGTACGAGAGTTTGCGGATGTATTCCCCGAGGAGCTGCCTGGGATACCTCCGAAGCGACAGGTGGAGTTCAGGATCGACCTAGTCCCTGGTGCGGCTCCGATAGCCAAGGCACCGTATCGGTTGGCTCCTCCTGAGATGCAGGAGTTGTCTACATAGCTGCAGGAGCTGTTAGACAAGGGTTTTATTAGACCGAGCAGTTCACCCTGGGGAGCCCCGATTCTGTTTGTGAAGAAAAAGGACGGGTCGCATCGGATGTGTATAGACTATAGGGAGCTGTATAAGGTAACGGTAAAGAACCATTACCCACTCCCGAGGATTAACGACCTCTTTGACCAGCTACAGGGAGCATCTTGGTTCTCCAAGATTGATTTGCGTTCAGGGTATCATCAGATGAGGGTCAGAGAGGAGGATGTGCAGAAGACGGCGTTTCGGACGCGTTATGGCCACTATGAGTTCGTGGTGATGCCTTTCGGGCTCACCAATGCTCCTGCCGCGTTCATGGACCTCATGAACCGCGTGTGTAGACCGATGTTAGACCGGTCTGTGATAGTGTTTATCGACGATATCTTGGTTTACTCCAAGACGCGAGAGCAGCATGAGGAGCATCTGCGAGAGGTTCTGGAGACTTTAAGGAGGGAGATTTTGTATGCCAAGTTCTCCAAGTGTGAGTTCTGGTTGCGCGAGGTGCAGTTTCTTGGGCACCTTGTCAACCAGAACGAGATTTCGGTAGATCCGGCCAAAGTTGAGGCCGTGATGAGATGGGAGGTTCCGAGGTCTCCATCTGAGATTCGGAGTTTCCTGGGATTAGCTGGCTACTATCGGAGATTCATCCAGGATTTCTCCAAGCTAGCCTTACCCCTGACCAGGCTAACGAGGAAGGCTGTGGTCTTTCATTGGGGGCCTGAGCAACAGGCCGCATTCGAGACATTGAGGCAGAGATTGTGCGAGGCGCCAATCTTAGCCCTGCCAGAGGGCATGGAGGATCTTGTTGTATACTGCGATGCGTCCATCTCGGGTTTGGGCGCAGTATTGATGCAGAGAGGGCATGTCATTGCTTACGCTTCGAGGCAGCTGAAGCCTCACGAGGCGAACTACCCAACGCATGATTTGGAGCTGGGGGCTGTTGTGTTCGCCCTCAAGATTTGGCGTCATTACCTCTATGGGGTTCGTTGTACGATTTACACGGACCACAAGAGCTTGAGGTACCTCATGGATCAGCCGAATCTAAACATGAGGCAGCGTCGGTGGTTGGACGTGGTGAAGGATTACGATTGCGAGATCCTTTACCACCCGAGGAAGGCCAATGTCGTGGCCGATGCGCTTAGCTACAAGGCAGCGCCGATCAGGGATATCTGTCTGAGGATGACAGTGGTGACTCCGCTTTTGGAGCGGATCCGGGAGGCTCAGCAGGAGGCTATGAAGGAGGAACATCGGAAAAGCGAGCAGATTGTGGGACAGGTTTCCTCCTTCGACTATGATAGCCGAGGGTTATTGACATTACACCGCAAGGTGTGGGTTCCATACCTCGGAGGCGTGCGCCAGGTTCTGATGGAGGAGGCGCACAAATCCCGATTCTCCATTCATCCCGGGGCGACGAAGATGTATAGGGATCTTCGTCTTGATTATTGGTGGCCCTGCATGAAGCGGGATGTAGCATGGTATGTGGAACGGTGCTTGACCTGCAGGAAAGTCAAGGCCGAGCATCAGAGACCACACGGCAAGATGCAGCCGTTGGATATCCCGCTGTGGAAATGGGAAGACATCACGATGGATTTTATCACCAAGCTTCCCAGGACCGCGCGGGGAGTGGATTCAATCTGGGTCATCGTCGATCGATTGACCAAGAGCGCCCACTTTATCCCGATTCAGGAAAGCATCTCGGCCGAGAAATTGGCCGATATCTATATCAGGGAGGTGGTGGCGCGGCACGGAGTGCCAGTTTTGGTGATTTCAGACAGGGATGTGCGGTCCATTCAGACATTAGAGGATATGCTGCGGGTATGTGTTCTAGACTTTGGAGGTAGCTGGGATACCTACCTTCCGTTGGCAGAGTTCTCGTATAATAATAGCTATCATGCGAGTATTGACCGTCCTCCCTTCGAGATGTTATATGGGAGGAAGTGTAGAACCCCGATATGTTGGGGTGAGGTTGGCCAGAGGGTCATGGGGAGCACCGAAGTGGTGCTCAAGACGACAGAGAGGATTCAGCAAGTTCGTAGCAGACTTCAGACCGCTCAGAGTTGGCAGAAAAGTTATGCCGACAAGCGCCGATCGGACCTGGAGTTTCAGGTCGGGGATATGGTTCTCCTGAAGGTGTCGCCATGGAAGGACGTCATCAGATTCAGGAAATGGGGTAAGCTGGGTCCCAGGTATATTGGACCCTTCAGGGTTATAGCCCGGGTGGGCAAGGTGGCTTATAGGTTGGATCTGCCAGACGAACTCAGACAGATCCACAACACTTTCCACGTCTCTCAGCTGCGAAAGTGCCTGGTGGACGACTCAGTAGTGGTACCCTTAGAGGACATTCAGGTCGATGACAACCTGAATTATATTGAGCGGCCAGTGGCGATCCTCGACCGGAAGTCGAAGGATCTGAGGAACAAGAAGGTTGAGCTGGTAAAGGTGCAATGGCAGCACCGGAAGGGCTCGGAATGGAATTGGGAGCCGGTGGATGATATGATGGAGCATTACCCAGAGCTGTTCCAGGGTCGAGCAGCAGACTTCGAGGACGAAGTCTAAAATAAGTGGGGGAGATTTGTAGCACCTGGTTCCTGGTAGGTATTCTTTCTAAGTATTTTGCATTTTTGGCCTTGGACTCGGCGAGTTGAAGGACCAACTCGCCGAGTAGAAGCGGGACGGGACGCGAGATTTAAGTGATGTACTCGGCGAGTCGGGTCCCGGACTCGGCGAGTAGACGCTGTCTGGGCAAAAACCCTAACCCGAGGGTTTGCACCCTATTTAAACGACCTTATGCAGCCTCCATCGCCCCTTTATGCTCCCAAACACCTCTCATTGAAACCCTAGCCGTTATTGAAGCAATCTAAGGCATTTGGAGTGATTTTGGTGCTTTTGTGACCCAAGGAAGGAAGGAAAAGCTTGAAGGATCAAGAGGAGGCTAGAAGGATCCGATTTTGAGCATCATTTGCAGTCTACAGAAGGTATAAAGTCTATACCTTGTTTGTTCTTTTGATAGATCCCATTTTGTGGAGTTCTAGGGCTTTTATAAGCCATTTTGGTCACCAACCATGATTGCAAGCATGGTTTGGGGTTGATGTTTCGGATCTGGGTCCTTAGAGGGGTTACAAGGCAGAAAGGAGTGGCTTTTGCACTCAAAGAAGGCCCCATGCATTGTAAGATCTTGTTTTAGGACCTTTTGAGCTCAAAGTCCCATGCAAGCACGTAAAGGTTGTAACTTTATGTGCTAGATCGATTGTAGAAGCATAGATCTATCTTTTGATCAAGGGTTGTACATCAGAAATCGAAGATTTAGTGAGAGGATGTGACCAACTCGACGAGTCCATTCTTGGACTCGACGAGTCCTGGGGTTCTGTCCCATATCAGTTGAGGGTCAAAAGGACCCAGTTGAGTGTGGAAAGGTTTTAGGGAGTCCCGGGGAGTGACCCAACGTTCTGGACTAAGCTATGGTTCTGGAATTCATGGGACTAGACGACTGCATGAACAGACTCGGCGAGTTCAAGGCAATCTTCTTAAGGATGAAGATGAACTCGACGAGTTGTTCATCAACTCGGCGAGTCGAGGACATAACTTGTTCATCAGATGAAGGTGAACTCGACGAGTTGTTCATCAACTCGGCGAGTCAGATGAGTTTTCATGTGATGTTCATATGAGAGAAGAACTCGTCGAGTTGACGGCCCAACTCGACGAGTGGGGTCATGGATGAGGACGAGTAAAGGGTGAGGGACTCGGCTAGTTGACGGCCCAACTCGGCGAGTCGGGTCAACTGGAGGTTGACTTTGACTTGGACTTGGTTGGGGGTAAAATGGTCATTTTACCCTAAGAATAGATATCAGTTTCTAACTGAGTGTTTGTGGGGATTGTAGCCGGAGGATTTCCGGAGCAGCAGCGGACGGAGGTTTCCCGCACAGATTATCATCAGCTTCTTGTACGAGGTGAGTTACCTTCCAGTAGGGGTGGGTCTAAGGCCACAATGCCGGCCCACCAAAGAGGAGTACTTAGAAGATGATTGTCTTTGTGATAATTATCCTGGTCTGGTTACGTGTTTTGGATATGAGTTATATCTGTATGATATTTTACGTGTATGATAGGGATAGTTCCCTGACAGTGGTCCTTAGGACCAATGGGTAGGTCAGTACCCGGATATGCCTGACTGTATGCTTATATCTTGTTATTGTATGCTAGTGGTAGGGGGTGGAATAGTCCCCAGTTACCGGTTGAAAGATACCGATGATGATTACCGGTTGAAAGATACCGATGATGATTACCGGTTGAAAGATACCGATGAAGATTACCAGTTGAAAGATACCGATGATGATTACCGGTTGAAAGATACCGATGATGCTTACCGGTTGAAAGATACCGACGAAGATTACCGGTTGAAAGATACCGATGATATTGTATGGTATGTGGTATGATGGGGGAACTCACTAAGCTTTGTGCTTACGGTTTCGGTTTTTGGTTTCAGGTACCTCTTCGTCGAAGGGGAAGGAGCCGGCGGCGTAGCATCTCGTATAAAAAATCACTAAACATTTGAGACTTATTACTGTCAGTTCTTAAATTGTTTAGACACACGTGTGTGCTATCTAAGGTAAGGTGTATGAGTTTGAGAAGCCTAGATAAAGTCTTATCAAAGCATCTCGTATAAAAAATCTGAACTTTGGTAATGAAAGTCAATAAATATTGATTTCTAGAAGTCCAACTGATTTCAGAATACATGTCAAAGCTAGTGGGAGCATAAGTGTTATGCTAGTAAGATAATAATTATTATGCTAGTGGGAGCATAATCAATTATGATAAATGTTGCAAGTTAGCAATGTTAATTATAGAAAACAAAAGTTTCAATCTGTAAATTGAGAAGTTGTTTTGCTATAATTAAGGGAGAGGAAATTATACTTCATTTCAAATCTAAAAGCTTAGATTGTGAGATTTTAATCAAATTTAGTCATGGTTGTGTTAATTGCATTCTCAAAATTCGATTATGATTACGGTATCCCTTTTCATAATTCGAATTATGAGAACATGGAAAATAGGACAATCGAAGGTTCGCCAAGGATTGGTCACTTGTAGTTGGAAGTATAATAAAAATGGATGGACCATATTGACATATTTTGAAAAGAGGCAACTCTTGTTCAGAAGTGATAGTCAAAATGGGAATATAGATATGTTTCCATAGGTGGAAGTTATTCCTTAAATTTGTGTAAGATTAGAAAACTTAATGCAAGAAGGATGTTCAAAGGTATGTACTTTGAATTTGAGACTTCGTTTCCATGAAATTGCTCTCCATTGGAATACTTTGTAATATCTGTTGCCAAGTCTCTGTGACTTTTGTGGATAGTCATTACAAGAGGATCATTGCATATAAGTTTAAAATCTAACGGATTACAGTAAATGGCAAGAATTTGATATTCTTACATTTACGGTAAGGATTTGGAATTGTGAAATGAGCATCATTGAAATATTGTCAATTGATCTATTTCACAGAGTAAGGACCATAGACAAGCATAGTGTGCATGCTTGGAGCATGACATAACTGTTGTTTAGACAAACATAGTGTGCATGCTTGGAGCATGGCATGGCTATTGTTTTAATTCAAGTATTAAGTTGATTATTCGAAACATTATACAATGAATAATGAGTAATCAATATGGGACTCAAAAGTTTTGGGCCATATAGGATTAATATTATTCTTGTGTTTCGCTTTGCATGTTTTGACTTCCCGAATAACTGGGTTATTCAAACCATCCACAGTCGATCATACTTTGGAAGTAGGTATTGAGGCAAGACTGTCATGAATGGGTCTGTAGTTAGTCTAGGTGTTTTAGACATAGCTGCAGTGTTCATGAGTGCTCCTGGAATAAGATTCGAGTATTAGATTCAACCCACGCTCATCTGAATCACTTCATGGATTTTATCATGAGTGATTGTGAGACGATAATGTCTTATATTCTTGAAACGTAGACATGTGAGTTGTAGTTGCGAGTCGGTTGCACATTGACATATGTAAACGCACTAGTAATTTGGTGTTATAAAACATATCGTTGTGTGTAATTTTATGAGTAAGTACGAGAAAGCATATGAGTCGAAGTTTATCCATTCCTTTTACCCTTGGAGGGATAAAAGCGATAGTTGTGGGCCCCTCGATTATTTAGTGATGACACCCCTAAGTGCTTGGCCAAGCCTGGACTGATTTGATTTGTTTAATTAGTCGGTCGTCATAAATCGGAAATCGGGAAACAACAGATGGACAGAGAGAATGATTATAATCCATGTCTTAGTCCATATGATATCTAGAATGGAGGAATATATGATCCCTTATCTTATGGACTATGTCAGAGTTCGACAACGGCTTTTAAGAGCTACGATTGCTAGTCGGGTTGTGGAGTTGTACTTGAAATAATAGTTATTAGACTTATCCAAGTGGGAGACTGTTGGATTAGTGTCTAAGTCCATAACTATAATTAGTATGTACTTGACCCGAGAGTAGCATGGTCCATTTGGGTTGCATATCACCGGGGCAATTTGATAGGATGAACTTTTGATAAGAGGTTATTTATGATTTATTAATATATTATACGTTCTAATATATTAATAAGAAATCATATTATTTAATTAGTATTGATCAAGAATTAATTTGGAATTAATTTAGTGATCAAAAGAGACTAATTAAATATATAGGGATTGATTGTGTAAATCATTCATTCTTATAAAGTGGGCTTATGGTCCATAGTTCTTTATGTTGGGCTAAACCCATGTGGTGACCCATGGATGCTCCATGGAGGTTTAAACCCATGGAGCCTAAGGAATGTGGAAAGTCATGCACATTAGGGTTTTCATGGTGTAACCCTAGTTGTGCCACACTATATAAGAAGCCCCTTGGTTTGTGAAATTGGCACTAGAGTGATCTTTGGATGAGTCATAGAGCCGATTTCTAGAGCAAGCCATTCTCTCTCAAGTTATCCTTTGTCCTAGGTGTGTTGTGATTCCATTTGAGGCATTCACACTATTGGTGCTAAGTTCTTAAAGGCCAAATACATCAAGGATAGCAAGAAACAGCAAAAGGTATGTCATCTAACTAGAATCTTGTAGTATAGATACTCCATTGTATGCTAGTTAGGATGATGCTTTGGAAAATTGAAAGTTTGCATGTATATTAGAGAAAACATAGATCCAAAGCATCTAGGGTTGCATGTACAACATAGGAATGTTAGAATGCTCAAAACCCTGCAGAAACTTCCTCCAAAACTTAGAGGTGAAACAAACGTCTCAGTTTGAAACCACTGAAACTGGCACCCAGTGCCGAACCACCACCTCCCGAATGTAAATGTTGGCCAACTTCTCAACATATATACTCTCAAAAATAGGTATGATGTGTGCGCTCTTGGTCAATCTATCCACAATTACCCAGATAGAATCAACTCTGCACGCTTTCCTTGGCAACTTCGTGATAAAGTCCATGGTGATCTCTTCCCACTTCCACATGGGAATGGGTAATGTCTGCATCTTGTCGTGGGGTCTCTTATGTTTGACCTTGACTTTCCTGCAAGTCAGGCACCGCTCTACAAACCTGTTGGATTAGGTGTCTAAGCCCATAACTATAACCGCCATGTACTTGATCCGATAGTAGCATTGTCCTTTTGGGTTGCCTTCACCAGAGCAATTTGATAGGATGGACTTTTGAAAAGAGGTTATTTGTGATTTATTAATATATTATAAGTATAATATATTAATTGAGAAATCATATTATTTAATTAGTATTGATCATGAATTAATTTGGAATTAATTTAGTGATCAAAAGAGACCAATTAAATTTACAGGGACTGATTAAGTAAATCAGTAAAACTTATAGTTTGGGCTAATGATCCATGGTTGATTAGAATGGGCTAAACTTATATGATAGTCCATGAAGGTTTAACCCATGGACCCTAAGAAATATGAAGGGTCATTGTGCATTAGGGTTTGCATGGATGAAACCCTAGTCGTTACCACACTATAAAAGTAACCCCTTAACCCCTAAATCGCCTCTATGCATTCTAAGGAGAGTCATAACCGATTTTGAGCTATCTATCCACTTCTCATAAGCCTCCTCTTGCATTTAGTGTTTGCGACACATTAGAGGCATCACATTTAAGGTGCTAAAGCTTTTGAAGGCCAAGAACTACTAACTACATCAAGAGGTATTCATTTAATTTGTTTTTTTATGTTGTATATCCTCCATCATATGCTAGTTAGGATGTATGCTTTGGAAAAATGAAATTGCATGTATAATTGGAGAAAACTTAGATCCAAAACATCTAGGGTTGCATGTGCACCATATGAGTGTTATAGTGCTTAAAACCCATCAGTGGTATCAGAGCCTAGGATTGTTTTCTGTTATATTGATGCTTGATTTTTTTTCAAAGCTAAAAAAAATCAATTTTCTGGCCTCTGACAGATGAACTCGCCGAGTCCAATGATCTAACTCGACGAGTTCACTCACTAAAAGGGCAACTCGACGAGTCCAGTTCATGCACTCGTCGAGTAGAACCTTCTGTTTGTAGAATTTCGATATTTTGGCCAGAATTGGATTAGGATCATTACCACAAACTGTTTTGTATCATAAAATTTATATTTTATGATACGGTAATGATTATCCTCATCCAATTGAAGGACAATTGTCAAATTTTAAGATAATAAGATGATTATTTGTATTATTTGATATAAATTGCCTTGCTATATGAGTTAGATTAGATCAATGGTAAATTATATGATAATGTTGTTAGTTAAAATTGATCTAAAGTTGTTCATGAAGAGAGTTTTGTAACTTGTCATCAAGTTATATGAAAAGTCTCATTCATGAACATTAAAACTCATAAGTTATGGAAACCAAAAGTTTTGAAGACTTTCAAAACTTGCCCTCAAGTTTTGGAATTTGTAAAGACTCACTTATGAAACATTTAATTCCAAACCTTAGAATTTTAAAAGTTTAAAATTCAACCCTTATACTATTATGATATTATTAGTCTAATATATATATATATATATATATATATATATATATATATATATATATATATATATATATATATAAGACAAGTCAGTCTTACCGTTAGTAGGCCTTATTCACGAAGCCGATCTATAAGGGGGTATAAGGTTACTGCCTATAAAATGGTGGTTTAATGGGTGTCCATTCTCACCCACCGCTTCCTTGACTGGTGGAGGGTCGTTAGCCGAACGGGTAGGATAGGACATTAATTCTCGTTATAAGTATAATGATAATTATAAAAGTAACTAAATGTTTTATTAAATTCTCAATCTTAGTTACTTTAGGAAAAATGTGAAAATGGTGCTATTCCATGAAATTTCACTTTGCACCTTGCCAAGTCGTTAGTGGAGCGTGTGTGATTAACCGCACACTAATTTGGGACTGAAAAGGGTGGAAAAGGGTAGCTTGATGGTTGTCATAGATCAATGGAGCATGTGTGGTTAACCGATACATTGATTAGGTGATAAGTGACATAAAGAGTACCGAGCAATTTGCATGGTTATTCACACCTTGTTTGTGATCCTCGGTATCCCAGTCCCAAACTTGAAGGGCATAATCGAGATTTAAACATGCCATTGAAAAGTTCAATGAATCTCAAAAGAATCTAGGAATTTCAATCCAATTTAAAACTTAATAATCAATTTCGTTTTTCATGGTGGAATTTAGTAAATCGTCATTTACCTACCTTCAAATATTTTGGAATTGGATTACGGCATCCCTCTTCCGAATTGTAAAATATTGTGTTGGGTCCTAGCCTTAATATTTTATTTGGGTGTTATATTAAGGATTCTTATCTAATCTAAACTTGTTCTTTTTCCTTTTCAGATGTCTATCCCAAACAATGCTTCAGGCTCCAACCCTTCTAGCTCATTCTCCCTCATGAACTTGGTTGGGAGAACTATATTCGATGGGTCAAACTTTAACGATTGGATTTGAAACATTCGTATGGCCCTTGGTTATGAGGACAAGGAATATATCCTCGATAAAGAGCTGAAGGAGATTGATGAACAAACTGCTACTCCCGAACAAATCGATGAATATAAGGTTCATGAGAGGGACGCGACAAAGGTGTCGTGCATTATGATTTCTACCATGACTGCTGAGCTTCAAAAGTCCTATGAGGACTTCTGGCCCTTCAAGATGCACCAAGATTTGATGGAAAGGTACCATCAAAGTGCTCGACATGAAATGTATGAGATCATTGCCTCCATGATCACAAACAAAATGAAGGATGGAGAGTCCATCACGTCCCACTTGCAAAAGATGCAGAGATTTGTGGACCGCTTGCTGAAGTTGAATGTGAAATTCGATGAAGAGTTGGCTATTGATATCATCCTACATTCTTTTCCTCCTTGTTATGATCATTTTAGAATGACTTATCATATAAACAAAGAGGAAGTCACTCTGAGCAAGCTTCAAGGCCTACTAAGAACTACAGAAAGCAATTTGAAAGGCAAGGTTGTTGTGCCTACTCCTACTGCTGCTGCCCCTGTCTTGGCAATTGGACATGGGAAGGGAAATAAGAGGAAGGCTTCTTCTAAGAGCCACAAGGGAAAGTCCCATGATGGATCCACTTCTAGTGGAACCAAAGGTGGTCCTGCTAAACCCTCTACCAATCCAAAGGAAGCAGAGTGCTTCCATTGTCATGAAAAAGGGCACTAGAAACGAAGATTCCCCAAATAGTTGCAGGACATTAAGGATGGGAAGATAAAGCCCACCTTCGCAGGTATTTACACTATTCTGTCTAATAACTCATCACATGCAAATTCTTGGGTCCTTGATACAGGTTGTGGATTTCACATTTGTTATGATTTGCAGGGACTAAAAGGAAGTAGGGATGTGGAGCACGGGAAGATAAACTTAATAATGGGGAATAGGAAAGTGTCGCCAGTCACAAAGATTAGAGTTTATTCTTTATTGCTTAGTAGTGGGTTAAATTTAGATTTGAATAATTATTGTTACTCGTCGGATATGGCGAGAAACATTATTTCTTGTCATGGTTTGTATAAAAAATGTTTTAGATTTTCATTTGATAATGAAATTGGTTCTATAAATGCTTTCTATAATGGTGTATTTTATTTTAAAGCATTGCCTTGTAATGGTATATATGAAACTGTGATGGTTGTAGATAACTTAGGATATAATGTGTTGAATATTGATTCGTCCAATGGTTTGAACAAGGCATGCTTGTGGCATTGTCGTCTTGGACATGTCAACAAGAAGCGCATAACCCAACTCCAAAAGGATGGAGTCTTGGAGTCATTCGACTTAAATTCGGATGACACTTGCGAATATTGTTTGCTTGGAAAGATGACCAAGTCACCATTCACTGGTACTTGTGAAAAGGGTGAAGGTCTGTTGTATCTCATACACACCGATGTGTGTGGACCCTTCAGATCCGCCACAAGGGATGCTAACCGCTTCTATGTGACTTTTACTGATGATTACAACAGATATGGCTATATCTACTTAATCAAGTATAAGTCAGAAACCTTTGAAAAGTTCAAAGAGTTTAAGAAGGAAGTGGAGAATCAATTGGGCAGGAAGATAAATATGCTCCGATCCGATCGAGGTGGTGAGTATCTTAGTATCGAGTTTCATGACTATCTTAAGGAATGTGGAATTGTTTCACAGTTGACGCCACCTAGGACACCACAGTTGAATGGTGTGTCTGAGAGGCGCAATCGAACCTTATTGGACATGGTTCGTTCCATGATGAGTTGAGCTTCGTTACCTATCTCATTCTTGGGGTACGCCTTAGAGACTGCCGCACATATCCTTAATCTAGTCCCTACTAAGAAGGTTGCCAAAACACCTCACGAGATGTGGATAGGGAAGGTTCCCTCGTTAGCACATATTAAGGTTTGAGGTTGCGAGGCTTTCGTAAGATGAGAGACTCACGACAAGCTCGAACCTCGTTGTGAGCGATGTATTTTCATCGGCTATCCGCAGAAGTCCTTTGGATATCTCTTGTTCGTTGCGAGGATAGGGGTTTTCTGAGAGAGAGAACTCATATGCCAAGAGGACAGTGGGAGGAAAATTGACCTTGAAGAGCTTCAAGATTTAAGTGATGAAGGAACCTCAAGCACTAGCACTCAACCCGAGGAGGAAACTCCTGGTGAACCTATTGACGAGTCATTACCTCTTCAACGTTCCTCTCGAGTTATAATGGCACCTGAGTTTTATCGTTTCCATATTACTACTGAAGGTGATACGTTTATCAGTGATAACACACTGGTAAATTTGGATGAGCCATCTAACTACAAGGAAGCCATGGTAGGCCCCAAGTCTACTAAATGGAAAGAGGCGATGGACAGCGAGATTCATTCCATGTATGACAATCAAGTTTGGAACTTGGTTGACAATGTACCAGGTCGAAAGACAGTCGGGTGCAAATGGATCTTCAAGAAGAATACCGACATGGATGGGAAAGTACATACATATAAGGCACGACTAGTTGCGAAGGGCTTTACTCAAACTCAGGGAGTTGACTATGATGAGACCTTCTCACCAGTGGCGAAGATTAAATCTATAAGGGTTATGTTAGTCATAGTTGCATTTGATGATTATGAAATATGGAAAATGGATGTCAAAACCGCTTTCCTTAAAGGAAAGTTGGCTGAAGATGTTTACATGTGTCAGCCAGATGGTTTTGTCAATGCAAAGTACCCTAATAGAGTGTGTAAGCTTGATAAATCCATCTATGGATTGAAACAAGCATCTCGCAGATGGAATCTTTGTTTTGATGAGAAAGTCAAAGAGTTTGGTTTTTTGAGAAGCAAAAATGAGTCCTGCGTATATGTCAAAGCTAGTGGGAGTATAATTAGCTTTCTGGTATTGTATGTAGATGACATACTGCTCATAGGAAACGACATCCCAACCTTGCAGGAGATTAAGTCCTGGATTGGGAAGTGTTTTGCTATGAAGGACCTTGGGGAAGCTGCTTACATTCTAGGGATAAGGATATCGAGAAACAAGAGTAAAAGACTAATAAGACTTAGTCAAAGTACCTACTTGAACAAGGTGTTGAAGTGTTTCAACATGGAGCATTCCAAGAAAGGTGACTTACCTATCCAAAGCTATACTAAACTGAGTAAGACTCAGAGTCTGAGTACAGAGGATGAGATAGCAGATTTGAGTCGAGTGCCATATGCTTCTGCAGTTGGCTCGATCATGTATGTTATGACTTGTACTCACCCTAATGTGGCCTTTGCTTTGAGCATGGTCAGCATATATCAAGGGAATCCTGGTAAAGCTCACTGGACTGCAGTAGAGAACATTCTTAAGTAACTGGGAAGGACTACGGACTAGGTCCTTACCCTCGGTGGGAGTGATGACTTGAGAGTGACAGGGTATTATGATGCCGGTTTTCAGACCGACAGATAATTTGCGCTCTCAGTTGGGCTGGGTGTTTACCCTAAATGGAGGAGCAGTAACATGGAAAAGTTCCAAGCCAGAGATTGTAGCTGATTCAACGTGTGAATCAGAGTACATAGTAGCGAGCGAAGCATCGAAAGAGGCCATATGGTTGAAAACTTCATCGAAGACCTTGGAGTTCTAGCATCCATAAAGGAGCCTGTGGAGATTTTCTGCGATAATGAAGGGGCGGTCGCCTTAACCAAGGAACCGAGAGATCATGGAAGATCCATGCATATCGACATAAAGTACCACTTCATAAGACATCGAGTAGAAGAAGGACTCCTCGTAGTTAAGAGGGTATCATCAGAGGATAACCCAGCAGATCCCCTTACGAAGGGACTGAGTAGGGTTAAGCACTTGCAACATGCTAAGAGTATCAGGCTGAAGGACGATATTAGTTTTAGTGATTAGATAAATATTTAGAAACTTGTAATAGCTAAAATGTAATTGACATTTGATGATTGAACAAAAGGAGTTTTATTTATAAGTAAAGTTACTATCTTGTGTCAATTGTTTACTATTGTTTCACTTTGCATGTTTTGAGTTTCGGAATAAAAAGATTATTCAAACTATCCACAGTCGATCATACTTTGGAAGTAGGTTATGAGGCTAGACTGTCATGAATTGGCTTGTAGACTGTCTAAGGTGTTAGACATAGCAAAAGTGTGCTACAACGTTCATGAGTGCTCTTGAAATAAGATTTGAGTATTGGATTAAACCCACGCTCACATGAATCACTTCATGGAATTTATCACGGGTGATTGTGAGACGATAATATCATATAGTCTTCAAACCAAAATATATGAGTTGTTGACTGCGAGTTGGTTGTGCATTGATGATATGAAAACGCATCAGTAATTTGATGTTATAAAACGTATTGTTGTGCATGATTTAACGAGTAGTTAGTACAAGCATATAAGTCGAAGTTTATTTGTTCCTTTTATCCTATGAGGATTAAAAGCGATATCTTGGGCCCATCGATGATTTTCTTTTGGCTTATGTGCCGGGCCCGGTCAGGACTAAATTGATGTGTTCAATTATGTTCTATGTCAGACAAAATCAGAAATCGGGAAACAAATTGTTGGACAAATGAGTATGACTTTATTTCATGTCTTTGTCCACACGATATCTTGTAGAACAGAGTATTATATGATCCCTTATCTAAAGGACGCATCACTGAATAGGTCAGAGTTCGACAACGACTTTTGAGAGCTACGATTGCTAAATCAGATTTTGAAGTTGCATTGGCAAATATAGTTATTAGACTTATCCAAGTGGGAGACTGTTGGATTAGGTGTCTAAGCCCATAACTATAACTTGTATGTACTTGACTCGATAGTAGCATGGTCCTTTTGGGTTGCCTTCACCAGAGCAATTTGAGGATGGACTTTTGAGAAGAGGTTATTTGTGATTTATTAATCTATTATAAGTATAATATATTAATTTAGAAATCATATTATTTAATTAGTATTGATCAATAATTAATTTGGAATTAATTTAGTGATCAAAAGAGACTAATTAAATTTACGGGGACTGATTAAGTAAATCAGTAAAACTTATAGTTTGGGCTAATGATCCATGGTTGATTAGAATGGGCTAAACCTATATGATATTCCATGAAGGTTTAACCCATGGAGCCTAAGAAATATGAAGGATCATGGTGCATTAGGGTTTGCATGGATGAAACCCTAGTCTTTGCCACACTATAAAGGCAACCCTTAACCCCTAAATCGGCCCCCATGCATTCTAAGGAGAGTCATAACCGATTTTGAGCTATCTAGCCACTTCTCATAAGCCTCCTCTTGCATTTGGTGTTTGTGACACATTAGAGGCATCACATTTGAGGTGCTAAAGCTTTTGAAGGCCAAGAACTACTAACTACATCAAGAGGTATTCATCTAATCTGTTTTTTTATGTTGTATATCCTCCATCATATGCTCGTTAGGATGTATGTTTGGAAAAATGAAATTGCATGTATAATTATAGAAAACTTAGATCCAAAGCATCTAGGGTTGCATGTGCACCATAGGAGTGTTATAGTGCTTAAAACCCATCAAAACCATGATATCTCCCTTTTCATACAGGGCCACCAATAACTCAACTTCAGATCATGATACATCTTTGTGGCCCTCGAATGGATCGAAAAAATTAACTTATGAGTCTCTTCTAGAACTGTCAGCCTCACCCCACCAGTAGTTGGAACCTAAACTCTACTACACTGAGTCAACAGTCCCCGACTGTCTCTGACAAATAAAGGAATCTGCCCCTTGTTCCGCTCCGCCTTCCAATTCTCTTTTTTTAATCCCTCCAACCGAGCCTTCTTGATCATAACCAAAAGAGGCGAAATAATAACCATCCTCAGACATACATCCCCAAAAGGTGTACTCACTTCCTTGCGACTCAAGGCATCAGTTGAAATATCCCCTCTGGCAGGTATCACAATATTGTCCGCTTTGGGCGCGTTGTGATAGGGAAGGTATCCACACCCCTTATAAGGAAATGATTCGTTCTCCTTCCAAGCTGATGTAGGATCAGGTGTAACCCACCTTCACCCCCTATTATAGGGTTCGACGTCTCCATTGATCACATCGAACCGTGCCCTAGCTCTGATACCATTTGTAACATCCCCCTTTAGCACGTATCACAATATTGTCCGCTTTGGGCCACTCGACACGAGGACTTCCGAGGGGGTCACCCATCCCGGTACTACTCCCGCCCGAGCACACTTAATTGCAGAGTTCTTATGGGATCTGCTGCCCCCACGACTTTAAAACACGTTGTGACAGGGAAGGTATATACACCCCTTATAAGGAAATGTTTCGTTCTCCTTCCAAGCCAATGTGGGATCAGGTGCAACCCAATTCATGGGAGTACGCCCCGCATACTCGATCAATCACCCCGATGAGCAGTTAACTGTGAGGCTTCGCGTAAGCTAAGCGTACCTCCGGAGTACGCCCCGTGTCCTCGCATTACTAATTGGATGATATTTGGTATTGATAGCTCGGTAATTTGTCAGGCAACAGCCAGAGATTCAGTTGTGTGATTCGGCAGTCGAGGTGAGTTTCCTCACTGGATTTAGCGGGTCTAAGGCACCAATGTCGGCCCTTACTGTTTATGTTAGGATGCTAGGAGTCTGCATGACCCTTGCATGTGTTATGTGATGCTATGTATATCAGGCGGGGCTCGATGCCGAGCAAGACCTGATGACTGAATCGTATGCTATGGTTTTATGATCATTGTATGTGTTAGCATGATTATGTGATATATATATATATATATATATATATATATATATATATATATATATATATATATATATATATATATATATATATATATATATATATATATATATATATATATATAGTATGTGTATAGTGGGCGGGGCCCGATGTCAGGCAGGGCCTAAGAATAACATATCTATATACCGAGCGGGGCTCGATGCTGGGTGGGGCCCGAAGGAGGGCGGGGGCCCAGTATGTGAGTTATTAAGTATGGTATGTGGTAGTTTGGGTAACTTACTAAGTTTTGTGCTTACGGTTTTCAATTTATGTTTCAGGTACTTCCAGTTCCAAAGGGAAGGGCTCGGGATGATTGTAGCACACACACCACCTAGTTCCGCTTTCTGTGTTTTACTCTGATTCGAGATGATACTTGATACACTTATTTTATTGGGATTGTATTGATGATGTTTTTGGAATACTGATCTTACTAAATTGAAAATGAACTTTTTGAGTCGTATTTTTGGGATGTTACAAGTTGGTCCCATAAGAACTCTGCAGTTAAGCGTGCTCGGACGGGAGTAGTACCGGGATGGGTGACCCCCTGGGAATTCCTCATGCCGAGTGGCCCAAAGCGGACAATATTGTGATACGTGGCAGAGGGGGATGTTATAAATGGTATCACAGCTAGGGCACGATTCAATGTGTTCGATGAGGACGTCGAACCCTATAATGGGGGGTGAAGGTGGGTTGCACCTGATCCACATCGGCTTGGAAGGAGAACGACACATTTCTTTATAAGGGATGTGGATACATTCCCTATCACAACACATTTTAAAGTCGTGAGGACAGCATATCTCATAAGAACTTTATAGTTAAGCGTGCTAGGTCGGGAGTAGTACCGGGATGGGTGGCCCCCTGGGAAGTCCTCGTGTCGAGTGGCACAAAGCAGACAATATTGTGATACGTGCCAGAGGGGGGATGTTACAAATGATATTAGAGCTAGGGCACATGTCGATGTGTTCGAAGGGGACATCGAACTCTATAATAGGGGGTGAAGGTGGGTTGCACCTGATCCCACATCGGCTTGGAAGGAGAACGAAACATTTCCTTATAAGGGCTGTGGATACCTTCTATATCACAACGCGTTTTAAAGCCATTCGGGCAACAGATCCCATAAGAACTCTGCAGTTAAGCGTGCTCGGGCGTGAGTAGTACTGGGATGGGTGACCCCCTGCGAATCCACATACCGAGTGGCTCAAAGCGGACAATATTGTGATACATGCCAGAGGGGGATGTTACATCGGCCACCACATTGGCCTTCCCAGGGTGGTACAAGATCTCACAATCATAATCCTTTACCACATCCAACCATCTCCGTTGCCGCATCTTCAAATTCGGATGATCCATCAGGTACCTCAAACTCTTGTGGTAAGTGTAGACAGTACACATAACCCCATACAGATAGCGCCTCTAAATCTTGAGGGCAAAAACCACACCCCCCAACTCCAAATCATGTGTAGGGTAATTCGCCTCATGAGGCTTCGGCTGCCTCAAAGCATAAGCAATCACATGACCCCTCTGCATAAGAACAACTATAGGAGCGTCACAATAAACCACAAAATCATCCATACCCTCGTGAAGTACGAGGATCGAGGCCTTACACAATCTCTGTCTTAGCTTCTCAAAGACCGATTGCTGATCGGGCCCCCACTAAAAAGTAACATTCTTCTTCTTCAAGTGGGTCAATGACACTGCAGTCTTGGAGAAATCCTTGATAAATCTCCGACAACACCCTTCCCTATCACAACGCGTTTTAAAGCCGTGAGGGCAGCAGATCCCATAAGAACTCTGCAATTAAGCGTGCTCGGGCGGGAGTAGTACCGGGATGGGTGACCCCCTGGGAAGTCCTCATACCGAGTGGCCCAAAGCGGACAATATTGTGATACATGTTAGAGGGGGATGTTACATCGGCCACCACATTGGCCTTCCCAGGGTGATACAGGATCTCGCAATCATAATCCTTTACCACATCCAACCATCTCCGCTGCCGGATATTCAAATTTGGTTGATCCATCAGGTACCTCAAACTCTTGTGGTCAGTGTAGACAGTACACCTAACCCCATACAGATAGTTCCTGTAAATCTTGAGAGCAAAAATCACACCCCCAACTCCAAATCATGTGTAGGGTAATTCGCCTCATGAGGCTTCTGCTGCCTCAAAGCGTAAGCAATCACATGACCCCTCTGCATAAGAACAACTATAGAAGCGTCACAATAAACCACAAAATCATCCATACCCTTGGGAAGTACGAGGATTGATTCCTCACACAATCTCTGTCTTAGCTTCTCAAAGACCGATTGCTGACCGGGACCCCACCGAAAAGTAACATTCTTCTTCGTCAATCGGGTCAATGACACTGCAATCTTGGAGAAATCCTAGATAAATCTCCGAAAATACCCCGAGAGACCTAGGAAGCTCCGAATATCATATGGGGTCCTCGTAACCTCCCATCGCATCACGACCTCGAACTTGGCCGGGTCGGCCAATATACCCTTCTGGTTGACGATGTGCCTCAAGAACTGCACCTCGCGCAACTAGAACTCACATTTAGAGAATTTAGCATATAGCCTCTATCTACTTAGGGTCTCCAATACCTCTCAAGTGTTCCTCGTACTACTCCTTGGTAGAGTAGAACAGAATATCATCTATGAATACTATCACCGGCCGATCCATCACCGGCCTGCAAAACCGGTTCATGAGATCCATGGACGTTGTTGGTGTATTGGTGAGACCGAATGGCATCACCATGAACTCGTAATGGCCATAACGAGTCCTGAAGGCCGTCTTCTACACATCCTCATCTCTGACCCTCATCTGATGATAACCTGATCGCAGATCAATATTGGATAACTAAGATGCACCCTGAAGTTGGTCATATAAATCTTCGATCCTCGGGAGTGGGTAACGGTTCTTCACCGTTAGCTTATTCAACTCCCGGTAGTTAATGCACATCCTGTGTGAACCGTCCTTCTTCTTTACGAATAGGATCGGTGCTCCCCAATGTGAGCTACTCGGCCGAATAAATCCCTTGTCTAGCAGCTCCTGAAGCTGCGTAGACAACTCATACATCTCCGGTAGTGCCAAGCGATACGATACCATGGTTATTGGAGCCGCACCAGGAAGTAGATCAATCTGTAAATCGACCTGCCTATCAGTAGGCACTCCTAGCAATTCCTTAGGAAACACATTGGGGAAATCCCGAACAATGAGAACCTCACTCAACGCCGTCGTCCCCTCAATTCGAGTATCTGCCACATAAGCCAAGAACCCAATACAAACCTGCTGAAGATATCTTCTGGCCCTCACAACTGAACAGAGAGTCGACCCGCACGAAGATTCCTCGTTAGGAATAACCATTTCTCCCCCACCTGGGGTTCGAACTCTCACTAGCTGGTGCTCACAGTCAATAATGGCCCCATTGGGGCCCAACTAGTGCATCCCGATAATAACCTTCGAGCCTCGTAGAGGAATTGGTACCAAATCAATAGTGTATCTCTCGTTGAACAAATTCAGTACACACCCATGGTGAACCCTCGAAGCACTCACAGAACGGCCATCTACAATATCAACCACCAATGGGAAATCCAAAATATCGGGAGCATCACTAAACTTCTTGCTAAGCGCAAAAGATACAAATGATCAGGTAGCACCCAAATCAAACAACACATGAGCAGCCACACCATTTACTAAAAAAGTCCTTATACAAGATCAGATATAACATGAGCCTAAATAAAGAAAGCAATAAAAGATATGAATAAGTCACGTACCAGTAACCACATCCAGTGTTGCATGAGCCTCATCGGTGGTCAGCTGAAATGCATTGCTCTTTACCACATGTGTCTCTGCCTTGCCCTGGCGACCATCAGTAATCCTCAAGGTGGCTGGTGTAGGCGCCACCACTGCCCCTCCTAAAAATCTCAGACAATCAGCCTTTTTATGGCAGATCTGATTGCAATGAAAGCAAATAAGAGAACCCTGGGGGCAGTCCCTACTCACATGACCTGTCTGACCATAATTGAAACGTCTTGAACCCACCGCTCGACATTCCCCACCTTGCGGCTTGCCACACTTGCCGTAATGGCTCCGACCCTGCTGGCCTCTGGTGCGTGAATCAGAGGTCATGGGCCTCTTAGCCTGGCCCACAACTGTATTCACCTGATCCGACTTGCAGTTCGTCCGAAGATCCAGCTCAATCTCCTGCTCAAGGGCCTTGTCAATCATATCATTCAGGTTCTTGCACCCATAAAAGCTCACAAACTCCCTGATGTCATCCCTCAGTATGTCATGATATCTCATCTTCTTCTTCTCCTCATCCACAATGTACTGCGGAACCAACAGATCCATCTCACGAAATTTGGCGGTAATCTCCGCCACTGTCTCAGTAGTCTGGCGAAGGTCCTGGAACTCCCTCGCCAGATGGTGCACCTCAATCGCTGGTGTGAACTCCCTCTATAACCTCGTAACAAAATCCTTGCAAGTCATGACCGCCACTGCCATAGTCCCCACAGCTCGGCCAACCTCATCCAACAAGTCACCTGCTCAGTCCCTCAACAGGCAGGATGCAAATCCTACATTTGCCCCCTCCGAGAAAAAAACTCGTCCGTTGAGCATTCTCCATGTCAGCGGTCCAACTTTGGCTAGCGATGGTGTCCTTATCCCCAAAGAACTCTAGAGCTCTACACGCCTTAAACTCTCGAAACGAGTGAGTTCGCGCTCCTAACTGACCCGCGACAATCTCGGCTCGAAAGGACCTGAGTCGCTCACCCATAAGCTCCATAATCCCCTCCTTGATGGTACCAAACATCACATGAGTAGCTTCCAAGATACCATGAGTAACCTCGATTACAATGAACTCGTACAGACTCTCATCAATCGGTTCTGTGCCCGATCCAGAACTAGACCCAGCACTAGAGCCAAAACCTCCTCGAGTGATCACCACCATACTTAAACTAAAATACAAAAATATAAACGATCAACATAAAATCAAGGGAACTCATAATATACAAGTATCCTTATAGTCCCCAGGTCCCTCTTGTCTCGAGTACAAATCTTGTGCTTCCAGTAGTACGGGCCCATTACTACCTTTCACAACTATCTGTACCTTCCTCAAGAGCCGTCCTGATTCCTCTAAGTCGCCATACTAAATCTATATACCAATCCTATGCTAACCATCATACATATCCTAGATTTTTGTAGGAGATATCAACTTTACCGCCCACAATACCAAGAACCTCAATCAAAACCGTTGGTTGCCTTATGCATTCAAGTTATACACAAAATGGAATCACATAAACTGTCAAATGATGATTCTACCCTAAGTCCACAACCAAACAAGGAACCGGAAATGAGGCTATCCTAATCGTATACATCTTTAAAAGCGTACACTCAACCATTAATTGAGTCGATATCAATTCCAAGTAATACATAACATCCAATCCTCCTAGGCTATAGGGCATCACACAAATAAGGTAATTCTATCATATGATTCCTGAATGTATCCTTAGCCTTAATCTAGCATGCAATTCACATATCAAGCATACTAATCATAATACACAGGTATGGGTAATTTGGGAACTACTTACTTGAGCTCGGCTGATTGCATTCATCGCACCCCTTTTTACTTAGTAAAAATCTTTTTAGAAATTCAATTTCTTTTTCTTTTGAAAAGATTATCATTTCCTTAGTTTGAGTTCTGACACACCTGAATGTGTGCCTCCATCCCGCAAACCAAGGCTCTGATACCAACTTGTAACAACCCAAAAAAAACAATGATAATTTTATTTTATTTTAAGGACCAATAGTTTTATTCATCAATTATCTCAAAAACCATCACCAAAAACTATATCAAAATATCAGAGTACAATTATCCAAAAATGTATGGAAATCATGAGGGAGGGGGATGTTGTGCCATCACGTCGGGTCCTTCCATTTCATACCGGAAGTACCTAAAAGCATAAACATAAACTGTAAGTACAAGGATTAGTGAGTTCCCAAAGTACCATATGTCAAACATGATGGGTTTTGCGCATTCTAACACTCCTAAGTGTACATGCAACCCTAAATACCTTGGATCTATGTTTTCTCTATTATACATGCAATTATGAACTTTCCAAGGCATTACCCTATCTAGCATACAATACTTGATACTTGGGTAATCAAATGGATAGAATACATACCTTTGTTTGATGTAGCTTGTCTCCATGAAGCTTGAGTGCCTAGTGCCCCAAGTGTGACACCTCAATTGGTTCACACAACACCAAATGCACATGGAATGACTTGAGAGAAATGGAACACTCCTTGAAATCGTCTAGCCCTCATATTCACACATTAGTGCACGATTTCTTGAGCCATGGGATTCTTTTATATGGTGGCTATTAGGGTTACACCATGTAACTCATAACTTTACCCATTCCTTATGCTCCATGGATTTTAACCTCCATGGAGTATCCATGGGTCACCCCATGGACTTAGTCCAACATAAGGAATCGTGGATCACAAGCCCACATATATAAGAATGAATGATTTACACAATCAACCCATATATTTAATTAGTCTCCTTTTGATCACTTAATTAATTCCAAATTAATTCTTGATCAATACTAATTAAATAACCTTATTAATATATTAGAACTTATAATATATTAACCAACCTTAAGTGTTATTTCTCTCATTATAGTCTATCCAAATGCATGATGTCATGCAACCCAAATGGACCATGCCGGGTCGGGTCAAGTCTTACCAATTATAGTTATGGACTTAGACATTAATCCAACAGTCTCCCACTTGGATAAGTCTAAAACTATTATTGCGTATGACTTCAGGAACCGATCAGCAATCGTAGCTCTCAAAAGCTTCTGTCGAACTCTGACCTTGTCGATGAACTCTGACCTTTGTTAATGACTTGTCTATTAGATAAGGGATCATATATTCCTCCATTCTAGATATTATATGGACTGAGACATGGATTATCAATCATTCTCTCTGTCCATTTGTTGTTTCCCGATTTCCGATTCATGATGACTGACTGATTGAACAAATCAAATCAGTCCTGGCTTGGCCAAGCACTCACATGTATCATCTTTAAATCATCGAGGGGCCCACATATATCGCTTTTATCCCGAAGGTAAAAGGAATGGATAAACTTCGACTCATATGGCTTGTTCTACTACTTGTTGAATCATACACAAAGGCACGTTTTATAACATCGAGTTACCGAATGCGTTTTCGTGCAATCAATGTACAACCAACTCATAGTAACAACTCATATCTCTAGGTTTGAAGAATATAAGATATTATCGTCTCATGATCACTCGTAATAAAATCCATGAAGTGATTCAAATGGGCGCGGGTTGAATCCAATACTCAGAACTTATGAGCACTCATGAGTGTTGTAGCACCACTTTGTCCACCAACTTGGACCTCTACAAACCAACCCATGATAGTCTTGATTCATATCTACTTCCAACATATGACCGACTGTGGATGGTTTGAATAACTTAATCATTCAGGAAGAGCGACTTAGTTATTCTGGAAGTCAAAACATGCAAAGTGAAACACAAGAATAAATGAATCAAATATGGTATCAAACCCTATGAATATAAATAAACACTTTTATTTATCACCATACTGATTACTCATTATTCATTGTTTCGGTTTTATCAACTTTATAGTTGAATTAAAAACACTAGTTGTCCCATGCTCCAAGCATGTACACTATGTTTTTCTTAAACAATAGCTTTGCCATACACCAAGTATGCACTCTATGTTTGTCTATGATCCTTACTTTGTGAAATAAACCAATTGAACATAATTTCAATGATTCTAATTTCACACTCCCAAATCCTTATCGAAAAATGTGAGAATTTCAAATTCCTATCATTTATCGAAATCTGTTTAGATTTTAAACTTATATGCACTGACCCTCCTGTAATGAATATGTACAAAGTCACAAAGACTTGTCAACAGTCATTATAAGGTATTCCAATGGAGATCAACTCCATGGAAACTAAGTCTCATATTCAAAGTACATTGCTTTGGACATGCTTCTTGCATTAAGTTTTCTAATCTAACACAGATAACTTCCACCTATGGAGACAACTCCATATTCTCATTTTGACTATCACTTCTGAATAAGAGATGCCTCTTTTCAGAATATGTCAATATGGTCCTTCCAAAATTAGCACTATACTTCCAACTGTCCCTGAGCAACCATTCTTTGGTAAACCTCAGATTGTCCTCGACAATTGCTTAATCATTTTAGTCATATCCAATTCTAGACCTTTTCCCTTCTTAATGCCTCTGGGCATTTGGAAAAATTTAGAAATAAGAAATATTATAGCACATGCAATCGATCCTGTACCCAAAGCAAATGGTACACGATTCATGATGTCTCACATAAAGACATGATTATAGACCAGTCTTTTGCTATAATATTTTTATTTGCCATGTTTTCAAAATTTGACTATGAAGAGGGATGCCGTAATCATAATCGAATTTTGAGAACGCAATATATAGAATTTCCTTAAGTTGAACCAATCCAACATGAAATTCATATATATATTCTTGACTAAAGATGATTAAGGTCTCAATCTAAGCCTTTAGAACTGAAATGAAGTATATCCTCTCCCTTAATTATAGCAAAACAACTTTTTCAATCCCTGCAGCCTCACGAATTGAAACTTTTGTTTTCTATAATTAACATTGCTAACTTGCAACACTAATAATAATTATCATGCTCCCACTAACATGATGATTATTAGCATAACACTTATGCTCCCACTAGCTTAGACATGTACTCAGAAATTAGCTGGACTTCTAGAAATCAATACTTTATTGACTTTCTTACCAAAGTTCAGATTTCTGATACGAGATGCTTTGATAAAACTTTATCAAAATCATACACCTTTCCTTAGATAGCATGCATGTGTGTCTAAACAATTTCAGAACTATGAAAAGGGATGTCGTAATCATAGTCTCAATTGTTTAGACCTTTTGCCATCTGCTTCAAATCTACTTGGTGGAAGTGTTTCCTCACCATCATTTTCATGAATCGGAGAGAAACCTTATGACCCTTAGATTTTATGGTGTATGTGTTCTTATCCATGTGAATCGTCAAAACCATAGTCACAAGACAAGGATAATGACAAATCCAAACTCATATGGACTGAACTTATGCAATCTTAACTTCTTGCCACCTGGCAGTACAGGGCCTGCCATTGCTTCCAAGTTGTTATGCAACCAACTGAGAACTTTCAGAACTCCTATGCAAAGCCAACTTTAACTGGAATGGGCACAGAATATGTCAACATGATAGGTTATAAACCTCAAGTCGTGTGCTAGTGAAGAACCTCAGGTTTTATTCTTGATTAGTTCTTGAAATTCTTTTTAGGATCTTTAAGACTCCCACTATCCTCTTAACATATAAGACTATCTTGCCAAATATTCAAGAGATAGTGCGGATTCTTTATCAAGACAAACACTTCACACAATTGGCCTTAGTTGGTCTTTGTTTTATCCAAAACATCACAACTTACCAATTTCAAATGTAGAAGAGTATGACACTTTTACTCTTACATTTGACAAGTGTTTTAAACCTTTCTTTAAGATATGTCACTCAAGTTACAATCTTGGAGTATGACTCTAAGAATTGTTTTGGAACGAAGTATGACTCATCTTCCTGATCTAACCATTTCAACAATTCATGACTCCTCTTCTTACTCATAATAATGCACTAAGATGACCTTTAGAGGACCAATTGTGATGTGGTTCTTAAATCATTAATATGATCACAAAACATGATACTAAAGTACTCTCCCATCTTTTCAGATTTGAGAAAACTTTTATCTTTCTGCCTAATTTGATTCTTCTCATTCGTTCTGCCATACATTGAGACTTTTCCAATGTTTCAGAATTATACTTAAACTTGTAAGTATAACCATATTTACTAAAATTTAGTAAATCATGACAAATAGTCTTAACGAGCTTTGTGGTGGACTTGACCAGTGCACAAGAATGTGTACTCGATCCCTTTAGTCCTTAACTTGACTCATACATCCATGTGAACAAGTCTTAATTTTCCAATGCTTGAAAGTTCTCATTCATCATACTATTCAACTTGCATGATTCCAAGTTTCTATCCAACTGAAGCCTTGGGAATGAGAATCTTTCCTTATTTGGTAAATTATGGCACTACCACAAACGAAAGAATCAAGTCTATTTTTTTTCCAAATATTGCTATCAATGGAATCATATAAACAACCATTTTTCACAAATGCCACTTGTAAGGATATTTAAAATAAATATAAAATTAAAAACTTTTATTTTATTTCAAAACTTTGCGGAAAAAAACTTATCCTTATAGTGCAAATGCATACGGAAAAACTTGTTGTTATCTATTCCTAAGCAATATATCATAACTCCTAAGTAACAGCTTCAAAATTCTGATGCGATCGAAATCCACCTACGCGATCAGAATCAGCATATACTTCCTTTAAGCTTTCTCTCTATTCTTTGATTCTTAAAACATCAACATGTGACCCAGTCACATCATGTAATGAGGATCTTAGAATATAAACTTAACAGAGTTAGATAATGGGCTCTACCTGAAGTAGAGTCAGACTTATTGACTTTAACATCCTTAGGTAAACTTGGCATCTTTGCAATCAATGCCCCTTCCTTTGGCAAAATAAACATATGGACCCTTTGGTAATGGGACTATCTCAGACTTAGCCTTTCTCCTTACCATTTGGTCAACCGGGTTGACTATGGCCAATCCCTTTCCATTGGGAAGAGAATGCTTTTTCTGGATTTCCAGTGTCACCATTGTCACTGTCCATAAAGTTTTTGGGAAGTTGATCTTCTAATCAAATTTGCTTTACTATCGTTCCAAATCATTGCTGATTCAGCAGCACCAAGCAAATAGATATGATCATTAAGGTTCATGTCATAGTCTGTTTTATAGTAGTCCCAAAGGAACTCACTATGTGACTTAGAAAGTGATTGAACATCTAACTTTCTCAAGACTTTGACACCCAACTCTCCCGGCTTGTCAATATATGACTTCATCTCTAAGATGTGATCACACATAGACCTTGCTTGCCATTAGGGCTTGAGTGACCTTAAACTTGTGGGTTAGGGAGAATAATTGGAGGAGGTGGAGGAAGAGAAGTATGACTTCCATGAGCCAAACTCGGGAAGTCATATTCATTAGGAAAGCTTGGTTTGGGAAGATCATTGTTGTCTAAACCAGACATCAACAATGGGAGAAATTCACGTAAAGTTGATTTAAGTCCTTAATATAACACCCAATATGATATATTAAGGCTAGGACCCAACAAACTATTTTATAACTTGGAAGAGGGATGCCATAATCCAAGCTATAAAATATTTGAAGGTAGGTAAATGACGATTTACCAATTTCCACCATGAAAAACAAAATAATTTAATTAGGTTTTTTACTTGGATTTGAAACTCCTAGATCTTTTGAGATTCATTGAACTTTTCAATGGCATGTTTCAATCTCGAGTGTGCCCTTCAGGTTTTGTGACTGGGATGCCGAGGATCACAAAACAAGGTGTGAAGTAACCATGCAAATATACTTGGTACCCTTAATATTTACCCCTCAATCGATGTGCCGGTTAACCACACGAGCTCCACCGATACTATGATAAATATTAAGTTACTCTTTGCCTACTTTGTTAAATCCAGGTTAGTGTGTCGGTTAACCACACACGCTCCACTAACGGTTTAAACAAAGTGCAAAGTGTAATTTCATGGATTAGCACCTTATTCACATTTTCCTAAGTAACTAAGATTGGGAATTAATAAAAGGTTTAGTTACTAGGCATTTATCATTAATACTTTTAATGAAGGGAGAATTATAGTCCTTGTCCTACCCGTTCGGATAACGACCCTCCACCAGTCAAGGAAGCGGTGGGTGAGAGTGGACACCCATTAAACTGCCATTTTATAGGCAGTAACCTTATACCCCCCTTATAGACCGGCTTCGTGAATGAGGCCTACTAACGGTAAGACTGACTTGCTCTTATACATATATTTATTATTAACTTATAATACTATAAAGTATAAGGGTTGAATTTTAACTTTTAAAATTCTAAGGGCTAACTTGGAATTAAAGTATTCATGGGGAAAACATTACAAATTCCAAAACTTGAGGGCAAGTTTTGAAAATATTCAAAACTAATTAATTCCATAACTTATGTGTTTAAAGTAGTTTTAATTAAAAAAAAAACTCTTCAAGTTCCATAACTTGAGGACAAGTTATGGAAGACTTTAAACTAATAAAAGAATGTAACTTTTCTTTATTTTTGTAACTTATGGAACTAATTAAGGTTACACATTTTATCATTTAATGAAGTGACTCTTGAACCTCCATAACTTGAGGACAAGTTATGGAGTCATAAAACCATTTAATGAGGACAAGACTCTTCATTTTCGTAACCATTGCCAACTTTTTATGAGTTTTATGAAACTTAAATGTGACTTTTCATATAACTTGAGGACAAGTTACAAAAACACATTTTAGAATCAACTCTTAGATTAAAATGGATTGAAAACACATAATCAATTAACTTTTCTATTAATCTAATAAACTCATATGAACAAAGATAATTCACATCAAATTTTTTCAAGTAATTAGCATAACTTTTAAACTAATACAATTCGATTTTTCAGCTAATTTTGCAAGTATAACAAGAAAACAAGCCTTGGCTCTGATACCATTGATGGGTTTTGCGCATTCTAACACTCCTAAGTGTACATGCAACCCTAAATACCTTGGATCTATGTTTTCTCTATTATACATGCAATTATGAACTTTCCAAGGCATTAACCTATCTAGCATACAATACTTGATACTTGGGTAATCAAATGGATAGAATACATACCTTTGTTTGATGTAGCTTGTCTCCATGAAGCTTGAGTGCCTAGTGCCCCAAGTGTGACACCTCAAATGGTTCACACAACACCAAATGCACATGGAATGACTTGAGAGAAATGGAACACTCCTTGAAATCGTCTAGCCCTCATATTCACACATTAGTGCACGATTTCTTGAGCCATGGGATTCTTTTATATGGTGGCTATTAGGGTTACACCATGTAACTCATAACTTTACCCATTCCTTATGCTCCATGGATTTTAACCTCCATGGAGTATCCATGGGTCACCCCATGGACTTAGTCCAACATAAGGAATCTTGGATCACAAGCCCACATATATAAGAATGAATGATTTACACAATCAACCCATATATTTAATTAGTCTCCTTTTGATCACTTAATTAATTCCAAATTAATTCTTGATCAATACTAATTAAATAACCTTATTAATATATTAGAACTTATAATATATTAACCAACCTTAAGTGTTATTTCTCTCATTATAGTCTATCCAAATGCATGATGCCATGCAACCCAAATGGACCATGCCGGGTCGGGTCAAGTCTTACCAATTATAGTTATGGACTTAGACATTAATCCAACAAAACATACATATGGGCCTAGCCCTGGAGCATATCAAAGCCCAAGACACAAGTATGGGCCCAACCCTAGGGTTTATTTCAACCCGATCAAACAAATATGGGCCCAACCATGGGGTCTCTTGCAACCTGATCATATAATAATGGTCCTAGCCCTAGGGTTTATTTCAACCCTATCAAACAAATATGGCCCAACCTTGGGGTTTATTTCAACCCGATCATACAAACATATAAGAGTCACATAATAGCTAACATTCTACATAACAAAGTAATGGCCGAAATTGGTGCCTTTGACCCACAGATACAGTGAGAAGACTCACCTCTGACAGTAGATAATTGTATCACACACTCGATCCGCTGCTAACGCGGCTCCTCACACTAATCATAAACCTAATAATAACCCTAATATATAATCAGGGTCTAAACCCACAATTAATGGTCCAAAACATAAATTATCGTACTTAGGGCAAAATAACATTTTCCCCTTCACAAATGGCTCAACCAATCAAAGCCCAAAACTCCCTAGAGACCCAAAGCCCAAAATGTCCAAAAAGGCTTTTTGAGCATACGCCTTGTCACGCCCAGCGTACAACTCGACCTTGGAAGACTTATGGGGTTGCAACCTGGTACGCCCAACATACCCTGAATTACTGTTGGATGTCATTTCATGCATCTTATAGGGTAGTTTTATTATCATTTTAGCATCATATTTTGTACATTTGCATGTCATTTATTTAAATAATGTTCAGCTCATGTATTTCGTTAGAATTCCCGTACTGCTCATGTTTTTATGTCAATTTCAGATAGTTCAAGTGGATCAGTGCTTTGGGAGCAGCTGGATGCATGTTTGGAGCTTAAAATGGAGCTTGGAACTTATGGAGTATGTTGAGGAATGATTGGAAGATGCTTTGGTCAAGAAACATTCGATCGAATTGATCACACGAAGATAGAATCAACAATCTAAAGTTAAAGGATGTTGCTGGCAGCTTTGAACCCCTATCAGTATTTTGACCACATCTCTAGAACCGTAACTCCGATGGATGCGAATAAAAATGATATGAAAAGTAGACGAAATTTCGGACGTCATAGGCAAAACATGCAATCACAACTATGGTCCATGCGATCGAATGGGGCCTTTATGCGATCGTAACTTTGGTCGCAACTTGTCTTCGAGGTTTTTTTGTGCCAAAAATTCATCCGCGAGTGAAAATTCAAAACATGCGATCGCAGGTTGTGCCCATGCGATCGCAGGTTGGCCAAAATTTCTCGAAATGGTATTGTACTTCATTTACAAGGCCCGTGACGCGTTTTCGGTAATACATGCGATCGAATGTTGTTTATATACGATCGCACGCGCGTCGTTTTTGCTGCTAGACGTATAAATAGACCCTGATAACCTTCCACTAACCTAAGTTGGCGATTCCAGAGGTACCAGACGACGAAAATACGATTTTGGAGGCGTTTCTTCTCTGATTTCAATGATTTCTAAAGATCTGAAGACTATGGATCATCTCCTTCAAGTAGATTAGTAAGATTAGTTGTTTGATGTCTTTTTTCATCTATTTTGATCAAATTTTAGCCATGTCTGGCTAAACCCTAGTTTTCAGTTCTGCAAAGATGAGTACTTTTCATGTGATTGATCATTAGATCTGGTTTTGGTTTGTGCTTCTATCTAGATTCTTCAGTTTTGTTCTTAATGAATGTTTGATTTTGATTCTTGTTCGTCTGATCACCTAGCTAGGGTTTTATCATTCCAGTTAATCGGTTATAGAATATGTAATTGTTCTTGTCAACTGGTAAAAGTAACAAGTAATAAATCGGTTCCATGTTTGGGATTTGACTTTATTATAAACTGTAAAAATCATATCTATACACTTCCGAGCTTGTGAGAAGTATTGGGTATTGCTGGGAATTTTACAAAGCACTTAATGCAACTTTTATGATCTTAATTAAGAGCTTGTTTGATTAGACAGTAAAGTTAGGGTTAATTGAAGAACTTGTTTTGATTAACTAGTTTAGGTAAAAGAGAAAGTACTAGAGCTTTTTAGTTTTTCTCAGTACCAGCTTAGATAAAATGCATCTCAAATAATAAGATATGGATCAGTTACATGATTAGGAAAGTCGCAGCAGAACTGAAATCGTTTTTTATATTGATTTTCGTTTAGTTTAATATCACTGCAATTTTAGTTTTTACTTTAATTCAAATCGCCATTTTATATTTTTTGTTTCTTGACTAGATTGTGCCTGATGCAAAAAGGCATTGACCATTAGGCTATGTCCATGAGGATTCGACCCTGCTTCTCTGTGCTATATTTTTAGTGCAACCAGCAGTGATAATTTATTTGCTTAATATGCGTGCGACAGCGTGTTAACAATTACGCCCAACATACGTACTAGGCTTCAAAAACTTTATTAAGGTCTTAATACCTTAAACCTTTATGTCAAAACTTCAGATCCAAGTCTAATTGTAACACCCTGTTTCGAATCGTTTCCGAATGTGGGGTCGTGACCTGAAGACTGGTTATCATAAGGATTATGGCCTTTGAGAAAGGGGGATTTAGACCCATTAGGGTATGGATAAGGTAGGATAGATGATCTGGAAATTCGGTTTGTGATTTGGAGCCCAAGGGTATAACTGTAAATTGACAGTCGGTCCTTTTATGAATTTTGGATTTTTGTTTGGAAAGTTTTAAGTAAAGGATGAGTTTATGGAAGTGTAGAGATGCTCGTTACATTTTCATGTATATAAGGATCTTCGGAAACAGACTTATAACAAAGAAGTTATGGCCTTCGAAAGTTTGGGGAATTTAGGGTTAACCCAGTGCGCAGGGCGTACACAAGTGTACGCATGACATACTAGTGTAAAAAACAGTATGCCGGGTGTACATTGGTGTACGCTGGGCGTACTAAGGGAAGTGATCGCGGAGCCTTAAGGGAGTACGCTGGGCGTACTCCAGTCAGACCCAAACCCTAACTTAGGGTCTTGGACCCTATTTAAGCACCTTAACTCACCACCAAACCCTATTATCTTCAGCCTCCATCCCCTTAAACCCTAGAAATGAAACCATAGCCTCCATTGGTGTGGTTCTTGAGTTCTTGGTGGCATTTCATGCATTTTGGTGCTCATGGAAGAAGAAGGAGCTTCTTATAGAAGTGCGTGATTGCTTAGAGCTTGTGGATCCAGGCTTAGTGCATCATGATCTATTTACTCAAGGTATAAAGCTTCAAACTTGATGACTATATTCATAGATCTTATTATGGCATAATTTCATGAGCATTTGTCCCAAAGTTTGGATCTTTGTGAGTATGGAGTACTCCAAAGCATATTAATTGTCCTTTTTGAGGTCTTGAAGTGTATTGAGCCATAAAAATGCTTGCTTGATCGTTTACTTAGCACCATGCAAGAGTTAAGTGGTTTTGAGTGTTGTGAAAGGAAGGATTTTGGAGATTTAGCCCTCTTTAGCAATGTAAAGGCTTAAAGGTTTCGACTTTATGGTTTAAGACATCATTTAGGGTTAAGAGAAGTGGTTGGATGCCTTTGATTAACCCAATAAGAGCTTGTGAATTTTTGGCCCCTGGTGAGTATGCTGGGCGTACTCAGAAGTACGCTCATCGTAATTGGAGTTTCATGCTTTAAGGAATTGTACTTTGCGCTTAGAGGGTGAGTACATGGGGTGTACACTTCTGGTATGCTGGGTGTACTCCCGAGGATGTGAAATTTAGGTTTTTGGTTTGGGCCTTGTTGGGCCATTGGACTTCTGACCTTGGGTCATGGATTGATTATGAGCTTTCTTGGAATTTGATTCATGATGGTTTTTAGGCCCAATTAGGAAGTTGGGACATATCAGGCCGTGGTTATGGGCCAAGTAAGAAAAAGGGGTATTTTAGATTCTTGATTATGGGTCGAGATTCAATTATTAATTGGATGATATTTGATGGTACTAACGCACGGGGATTTCCGGATCAACGGTTCGAGCACTTGTTTGAGATATTCAGCCGCTTCGGTGGGTTTTCCTCACTGTACTTACGGGTCGAAAGCACTAAGGCCGGCCCATTGGATTAGATATCATGTTATGTGA
Source organism: Lactuca virosa (assembly GCF_052849685.1). Taxonomy (NCBI): domain Eukaryota; kingdom Viridiplantae; phylum Streptophyta; class Magnoliopsida; order Asterales; family Asteraceae; genus Lactuca; species Lactuca virosa. The sequence continues at coordinate 205,788,411 of NC_136430.1, forward strand.
TAGTATGTTATCGTGTTGTAGTGATCTATTAGATCGGTATCCTGGTATATAGGATGATGCTATGCTTAGTGATCTGTAGATCTGCTCGAGTGTTTGTTGACTAGTTATATGTTGGTTGGTGGTTGAGGCTTTACTGCTATGTGCGTGAGCCAACAGACCAGGGGCATTCCAACCCGATGGTTGATTGGGCCCGAGGGTTTTCCATCCCGAGGATGACAAGACCCGTTGTATATTGGCATTCCAACCTGATGGTTGATTGGGCCTAAGGTATTCCAACCCGATGGTTGATTGGACCCGACATGATTGTGTGGTATATGGTGAGACTGGACTACTTTGTGCATCAGTCAATAGGCCTGGGGTATTCCAACCCGATGGTTGATTGGACCCGACATGTTTGGTATTTCAAGCCGGACATGTTGACGTGTCAAAATTGAAAAAAATTACACAAAAGACACTGTGTTTTCACTTTTTTTCAAATTTGGCACTAAGTTTCATTTTTTTTTCAATTTTGACACTCTATTTATTTGTTCCAAATCGAACATCATTTGTTTCAAGTTTGTTCAGTGTTAACCATTTTTCATTTGAAACTGTATAAATACATTTATTTTCATTTAAAACCCATATTTTTTTTTGTATAAATACAAGGTTTTTCACATTTAAATCATAATGTTATGCATAAATATGTAGGGTTATTGACATAAAAGTTCTTAGGTTTTCCAAGTTTTGTCGGGTTTGTCCTTGTGACGATTTTAGGTGCGTTAATGCCTATATTTGTGACATCCCCATTTTCACTACCAGTTTAAATCTTTTTCTTTATGCTTATTTTAATTTAGAGTATTCATGAAATTGCAGAATTTGTTTCCAAAACATAATATTGGAATATTTCCAAAGAAACATTTTTCATTAATATATAAAACCTTAAAATGCCATCATTCGATACAAACAACATACACATAAACTTGCTTTAACAAGCCTTACAACAATTTATTATATTATGGCCTAACAACTCCTCAAATCACTCATCATTCGTGTGCCTTTGTACCGCTACTTGTGATACAAAGAAACTGAGTGAGTCAGGCTTAGGAGCCTGATGAGCACATAGGGTTTCAACCCATAATAATTTAGTTCTTTAATTATATATTTCACATCAAATAATTTACCCGATTACATATCCCCGTTATTCTCACCTTATGATCCTAAAATACTGACCTCAAGGGACATATCCTAAGGATCAATGTAAGCAGCGAGTAGACAATACTGCTTCGGGGATTCCTTCAACAATATATGTTAATAAGGAAACCATGGGGGGATAGAGTAAATCAAATGAACAGATAGTTCATTAACACCTACAGGTTGCGAGCCTACCAACATTCCACTGGACTGCCTAGAATAGCCGGTGGTCGTCATCTATACTCTGGTAGATGTTTGGTTCATCAATAGTCAATGCCTCTCATCATCATATCATCTTTCATCACCCATCACTACCCAATATTATATATATATATATATATATATATATATATATATATATATATATATATATATATATATATATATATATATATATATATATATATATATATATATGAAAGTACATATACGGTTAAATCAAGGAAAAATCATATAATTCATCTAACACAGATATCAATGAATACAAATAATAGGCACAGATAACATTTAATCATCTAGATACTCTATATCTATGTATAAGATGAAAGTAACTATGCACTCACTTATGAAAGTGGATGGCTAGAAATTTAGGCAATGCTTTGCTTCAACACTTAACTTTTCCTTTGATGTGACCTAGGTTCATATTACTAAGTCTTAGTTTAATATTATGGTGACTAATGATAGTCTAGATTCCTCAACAATCCTAATGTCTACATCAATATCTATCAAGTAAGGAGCAACCAGGTAAGATCATATCAGAGGTAGGGTCTTTTTAGTATACAAAGTATACTGTTTTGAAATCCCACTTTAAACACCTCCCTACATCTATCTCGGACATCACTCCCGTAAGTAGATCAATCAATATAATGACTTGGAATCATTGATAAATCTTATTTATAAATTCATATCAACGACTATGAATATAAATATAAGTTACACTAAAAGCAATATAAGTGTAGCTTAACTTACAAAGATTTTTCTGACAAAAGTCCAAAAATTACACCGGCAGAACTCCGACTCGATAACTCCTAATTGTTGGGCTCTCAGGGACCTTGGAGCCTCGCTAAAAACTCAAATCTAAAGAAATTTTCTGGTAAAATGGAGAGAAATTTGAGAGAGGTATTGGAATGATGTGGGAAGAAATTGAGGTTGTTGAGCTATTTATAGGGTAAACTTTGAAGATGCGCGACGCGGCCTGTCTGGTCGGCAAGCCTTCCTCCAGAAAATGGACACATGGCGAAAAGTTGTAGGGCCACGTCGTTGATGGGACAGGTACGAGTTAAACTTTAGAAATTCATATATCACTCATACAAGCTCCCTTTTGACATTCTTTATATCTACGCGTAGGTATTTCCGAGTACTATAACTTTCATTTAGTCTCCATCGGGTAATTGTAACGGCCCAAAAACAACAGTAAATTTTTTCTTTTTAAAACTTATCAAATCATTCATTAAGTTGTTCAGAATTAACATCAATGCATAATATCCAAAACATCAGAGTACAAATATATCAAATGCGGAAATCGTGAGGGGAAGATGTTGTGCCATCACACCGGGCTCTTTGGAACTGGATGTACCTGAAACCATAAAAATAAACGGTAAGCATAAAGCTTAGTGAGTTCCCTCAAGTACCACATACCACACATGAAAGAAGATAAGACTATGGGCCAAAGCATAGTCATATAATCATTTCCTGCCATGGACCAAACCATTGTCCTTCCGTTCAGTGCCGAGGGCCAAATCTTGGTCTTGCATACAAATGCCAGGGACCAGATCCTAGTTTTTCATATAACTGCTAGGGGTCATACCCTGGTCTTTCATACAAATGTGAGGGGCCAGATCCTGGTCTTCCATATAATTATCAAAAAACATCCTATATTCTACACAACAAACAATGGGCCAACATTGGTGCCTTCGACCCATGGATCTAGTGAGGAAACTCACCTCAACTGCTGAAAAACCAGATAAAAGCTTCGCTGCTGGACTGGAGAAATCCGCATGCTAACTAAACAAACAGAGCCCCAATTAATAATTCATACATAACCTAAATCTAAAAACCTACATTACTTGTTTAATGTCCAAGGTAAAAAGGGCCAAGTTATCATTTTCTTTTAAGCCCAAAAAAATGCTAGGTCAAACCCCGAAAATCATCCAAAGTCCAATATGGGCCCAAAATCAGAAGTGGTCTATTACCATGAGAATCTATGATCCATCCCAACAAGCAAAGCCCGAAGAATAAAGGATCAAAAATCACCCAAGCTGGATTGGGTCGTACGCCCAACGTACCAATTGGTACGCGCAACATTCTTGGCCGGAGCAGGAAAGGGTTGTGACTGAGGTGCAGTACGCGCGACTTACTGGGAGTTACGCCAAGCGTACGCATCCCTAGGGAAAAACTAATTACAAGGTCTTAATGTCTTAATACCTTACGAACAAAACTTAGATTTGAGCTTAATAAGATCCCTAAGGCCTTTGCATGGCTACAAGAAGCCCAACACTAACAACCTAGCTTCCTCAAACCTTTTCTTCACAATAACTCTTGCATGGGGACAAATAAAGATCCAAGCTTGCATTTTTATGACTTATAAGGCCTTAAAATTTCTGAAAGGACACCTTAAATGCTTTGTAGTACCTCTTACTCACCAAGCTCTTGGTTTGGGACAAAAGGGTGAAAATCAAGGTTTAACTAAGATCTAAAGAAACATAAGCCAATTTTGGAGCTTTACACATCCAAATGGTGCACAATGAAGAGAAGATGTTGGATCCAAAGTATTGAGAGAAAATCCTACACCTTTAAGGTCCTTATTCACACACAAGGAAGCATACAACTCACTCAAAAGCTCATAATGCTCAAAATGGACTAGGGTTTGCAAGGAGGGCCAATCTTGGGGTGGAGGTTGATAAAGGGAAAGGTATTGGGGTCAAAATGGTGTTTAAATAATGCACAAACCCTAAATATTAGGTTTTTGGTCTGAACCACATATGCCTAACGTACAGGAGTATGCGCAGCGTACTGGCGCGGGGCTTAGTACGCCCAGCGTACCAATGTGTACGCCCAACGTACTCAAGCTGCACCGAAAAGTCACAAAATTACCCTTGGGGTCCAATTTTGAAAATAATTCATAACTCAAGGGTCTAAAAACAAATACCTGGAAAATAGATGTTACAGTAATTCTCAGCCGATCTTAATTTAACAGTCTAAGAAGATTATACTGCAAAGGACCGTGTAAAATTCATAAATCTTCCATACGACATCCATTCTCGAATTTCTTTATATCAACGGACTCTTATTCACGACATCTTCGAATCTTGTTTAGATTGTTTCGGTTAAAAATTAACCGATCTAAATTTCGATTTCCGTGTTAACACAACTGCACTCAAACTTCGAAAAATCATAACTTTCTCATATGAAGTCCGATTTAGGCGATCTCTATATGCGTACTCTCTATTTTACGATTACTACGACATTCATTTAGATTGGTTGGGCTAATAAGCAACCTATCTAAATTTACTTTTTACGACGCACTATGTCGTATTGGGTTGAACGTGAAACTTCAAATGATCATAACTTCTTCATACGAAGTCAGATTTAAACATTCCTTATATCCCCGAAATCCTCATCACGACCACTTCAACTTTCATCAAGGCTATTTATCCTAATTAATATTTTATTTTAATATTTGTTTTAGTCCTATTTATTAAGTTTTCACCTAATATTATATACACATAATATTTACACATAAATCACATATATTCAAACAACATCCTTTCATTTATTCATAAAAAAAGATTATAATTGTTGACCAACGTCGGTTACATATTCTATTAACGCCTAGCGAGAAACGCGGGTGTTACAATATTTGATAAAACTTGTTCAAGTTTACCCTTTAGGAATATTTGACCTTTTACAACAGGTCACCACCACCATAATATGCCCTATTACCACCACCAGAAGCAACCATCACCCATTGAACGATTACTTACCTGTGTCACCGTCCTCCGCCGTCAGACCATAACAAATCACCGTCTTTTTCAGATCATCACACATCGTTTGAACCACCTTCCCTCCACCATTAAACCCCACCAAACACCACTGTCTTCCGACCAATGGAGGTTCCTATACCACCCTCCTCCCTTCGTCGGAAAAACGAAACCCCCTTATTTCTCCCTCCGTCGAAAATAATGAAACCCTATTTTGATGTCATCATAGCCCCTTCCACCACCTGAAGCAACCGCCACAACCTCCTCATCTCTCCATCCTTTACACGTACACATTAGAGGCGGCGACGCAACCACCACCACCATCTGAAAATCAAAACACATAGTAGGGACGACGACTAGAGGTGGTGGGAGCAGTAGGGATGGCTAGGGTTTATGGCGAAGATAATGTTGGCAGATCTAAAAATGATGTAGGTTTTTGGTTTTTCGGCGATGGTAGCACCGGTATCTTGAGAAAGAATAGAGAATGAGTAAGGAGGTAGAAGGTAACCTGCCAATGGGATTTTAGTAATATTAAAACTTGGAAAACCTAAGGAGTTTTATGTTAATAACCCAAATATGTATTAGTTATATTATAACCATATCTTTCATTAAATACACAACTTTAAAATGAGTTTGGATATGTAGAATGCATAGTCAGATAAGCTAATGTGATCTCGGGAACACGAATGTCCGGGGTCGCTTTAATTACCATGTGACCGTTCATTGTATATATATTCATTATTTTTGGTTCTTGCAGATATACTTCATGATGTGTTGGAAAAAAAATATAACATCCTAATAATGCATGTAAAATATGGTTATATTATAATACAGTCATAATATAATTAATACATATTTAGTTTGTTATCTATAAAACTGGTGTATCTTAATTGGATTATCTGTAATGAAAGGAAGAATTCCAATTAAATATACTAGCTTTATAGATAACAAGCTAAATATGTATTAATTACATTATAACCGTATTATAATATAATTGTAATTTTAATGCATTATTAGTACGTTATAATTTTTTCCAACAAATCAAGAAGTATATCTGCAAGAACAAAAAATTATGAATATATACAATAAACGGTCCCTTGGTAATTAAAGCGACCCCCAGACCTTCGTGTTCCCGAAATCACATTAGCTTATGTGACTGTGCATTCCACATATCTAAACTCATTTTAAAGTTGTGTATTTAATGAAAGATATGATTATAATATAACTAATACATATTTATACATAACATTATGGTTTGAATGTAAAAAACCTTGTATTTATATAACAAAATATGGTTCTTAAATGAACAAAAATGTATTTATATGGTTTCAAATATAAAAAAATATTTATACGGTTTCAAATAGAAAATGATCAATAGTGAACAAAATAGTAAAAATGATGTTCGATTTGGAACAAAAAAACGGAGTGTCAATAGTGAAAATAAAAATAAAACTTAGTGTCAAAATTGAAAAAGTAAAAACGTAGTATCTTTTGTGTAATTTTTTAATATTGTCATGTCTTTGTGCTATGTAAGGATGTCATGTCATCAAAACTAACACGTCATCATGCCACGTCAACAGACAACTAGGTTGACCAGTCAAGTAGTCAGAATTGTAACAAATTAGAAATATAATTTTCTGTTTGAGACAAAAAATAACACAATATCAAAATCAAAATTTTATATAAATTTAATGATTTTTATGGTATTTACCCAAATATTACCAATAAAAATAAGATATAAATAGAAAAACCCCATAAGAATAAATAAGATTGAATTTAGTTTGCCTATATCTTTGACACCCCTCGTCAAAATCATCATGTTTTGGAAGAGGTGTCACAAAATTTATGAACGGTGTAAATAGAAAACCCTATATAAATAAATAAGATTGAATGGAGTTTGCCTATATCTTGACACCATTTGTCAAAATCATCATGTTTGGAAGAGGTCCCCAAAACATGGACCCGTTCGTTTACAGCCACCTACAGCATTAACTATGTTTAAAAAATTTATGAATTCTCCTAAATTTTCTTGGATCTTATCTAAAAATAGCATTAAGTTATAATCTGTGTCCCATACGCTTAACACTTAACAATAATAAAATCTCTAAATATTATTAAAAGAGAATTCTTAATTCTAAATTGAAGAAATCATGGTCATTGATTGTATTTTAATCCTATATTTTCCACCATTGGATTATTTGCTGACATCATCTTTGTGAACCTCTTTATTTTTGTCCATCAATTTTATAAAACGTATATTACGTTTTAAATTAGAAATTTTATTAATGACAATTAAATCTCACCAAAAGTAAAATAAATTAAATTAGGAATTCTATTAATGACAATTAAATCTCACCAAAAATAAAATCAATTAAATTAGGAATTCTATTAATGACAATTAAATCTCACCAAAAATAAAATAAATTAAATTAGGAATTCTATTAGTGACAATTAAATCTCACCAAAAATAAAATAAATTAAATTAGGAATTCTATTAGTGACAATTAAATCTCACCAAAAATAAAATAAATTAAATTAGGAATTCTATTAGTGACAATTAAATATCACCAAAAATAAAATGAAAAAATACGCTCCACCCCTCATTACCAGTACCCCTACGCTCTCTCCCTCATTTCTTTACATAATTTATCTAACATAAGTTTTGCAGCGGAGAAGAAAATGGGGGAAAGAAGAAATATAATATATGTGGGCTTCGATCCGTGTGGATCAGTCATGTGTTCGATCATCATGGAAGAAGAAGGAATGATATAGAGATAAATTTTCTTTGGATTCTACTTTAATTTGATCGTAGTTTAGATCGATTCTAGGTACGTTTTAGATTATGTTTCTTTTATTTTGTTTCAACTATGAAGTTTCAATCTATAAAACCTTATGATTTAAGTTTAAATCGATAATGGTTATGTTTTCTGAATCTGCTTCGATTTTTGTTCTTATGATCTGTATTGTTGATTTTGATTTTTTAAGTTATAGGTATCTGGAGAGCAAAAGGATGGAAACAGCAACACCACTACCTCTCATCCATTGTTTCGATTTGGAAGATATGTCCACTAGGTAGTGAATTTGTATATGTCGATTTTATTTTTTATTTTTACATTTTTGTATATGAATTTAGTCAATGATTTTTTTATGCCTTACCAGGTCGTGAATGGAAGAGATACTCGAGTCAATGTCTATAATGCTTTACCCATTCGATCCCTTCCTGGATTTGGAGATGGAATTCAAACCCTTATACCAGTGAGTGATCCACATATTCTACAACTCAGCAAAACCCAGTAGTGATATGTGTTTTGATTTATTGTAAAAAACATCTTTTTATAAAAATACAAATTGGGCTCTCAGAAATAAGTTATTCACCAATCCTTTTATAATATTATAAAAAAACATCTTTTAGACTCAATAGCAAAGAAAAGACAAAGTTTTAGTATACCATGTAAATAGATTACATCGATAAATCTTATTGGAAAATGTTTGGGATTGATTAATTTTGGTTAATTAGCAGATTTTTTTGGTTACCTTGCATTGTCCGGGCATGCCGAGAAGTATAGTAAGAACCGTGCACAACCTTATTCTTTCGTTTAACTGGTTTGAATCTTCCTATTGAGTTTACTTTCTCAAGGATAAATGGATACACCCTACACTCTTGAAAATAGGGTTGGAAATATTGTGAGTATCAAGGATTTCTCAGCAATAAGAGAAGATATTAGTATAAAAGTTGCAATATAAACCATTTTTAATTACATAATAATAACTAAACAAAAATATGTGAAGGATTATCTTAATAATTTAAATTGCAATATATAACATAAAAATAGAATGAAATTTTCATTATGTTCCATTCCATGCCTCACAAACATGTTTATGGAATGGAATTACTCATTCTATTATCTTGCTTTTACGATTACCTATCCATTCTATTTTTTGTTGTTCCATTCATTGCAACCTCACATATCTCAAATAAGTAATTTAGAAATCCATCACAAAACAAAAAAATGTTTTATAAACTCTTATAAGGGAAGAAGAAAGATAAGACTAAATGAGTGTATGGTGTTAATCTAATTTTGATGTTCTTTCGTCTCTATTTTCATGTTTCTAGCTTGTTTGTAGTATTGTCTATAAAATATTGTTGTTATATTTGAAAGTTCATTTTACCCTTGTCATCTTTTTGTGTGTATATTTTAATCTTTTAGGGTTTTTAGAGTATCTGAGGCATCGTTTCTGCTTGGGAGTGGGGTGAAGTCAAGGGCCATAAAACTGGAGGGTAGTTGTATTTAGAGCCACTTGAATATTGAAGATTTTTGTTGTCATTAATTTCAATAATAGTATGTACCCTAGAAGAGATATCATAACTATAGTTTATTTTTTTATAACATTTTTTTGTATTTTTTTTAAATGTTGTACAGGTGATGGCTACAAGGTGTGGTCACTCATGTCTAGGATCAAAGGTAATTTGGTAACTCTTTAAATATTACACTCTATTAAAGAGTACAAACGAATATTTTGACTTTTTGTTCCTTATGAAAGAGGCAAGAGTATAGGATTTTTTTTAAATATTTGTTAATGGAAAATACATTTTCATTTTCTTTCACATATAGACCATTTATGTAAAAAAACATTTCAAATATGGACAATTTATGTACTTTTATTCACAAGCGAACCATTTATGTAGTATAGAAATTTAAATTTTAATTAGTAGGTCCTTAATATGACAATTTTCTAGAGAAAATTTGTTTTTAGTATTGAAATTTGCAAAAAAAAAATTTCATTAATGACATTGTACTTTAATATATATATATATATATATATATATATATATATATATATATATATATATATATATATATTAGATTATTTTTAGATGATATTGAAACGTTTAATTTTTTCCTACATTGAAGCTCATTTGTAGGAAAGTGTTCTGGAAACGAATTTCATTAATAGCATTGAACATTGCAAAAGAATTCATTAATAGCATCATAGTTTTCAAAATAACTTTTTTTGGAATTCTTTAACTGCAGGTAGATTCCTTGAATTCCTACCTTGATGAACATATGTGGAGAAATCTTTTTGGAAAAGGATAAAATCCTAATATGACAACCCGAACAAGAAAAAGAAAAACCCAGTTTTGACTAACCCAATTTATTCAAAATCTTTATTCATTTTAATAGCTTACACACCATTTAGATGTTCATATGAAATAACTTCGAGATGTAATAAAGCTAAAAAGTTATTTGACATGTTTTGTACTTTGTAATGATCATTACCATGAAACCTTTGAAGGATTTTTTTACCAGAAAGAATGTGATCAATATACAAAACAATGTTGCATATTTAGGACCTAATGTTCTTAATTTACTGTAATAAAGTCTTTTTGTAAAAATTGATTGACCCTACCCAACTCTCCCATGCAAGGTAATGGAATTATGTTGTTCTAAATGTGTCAATATGCTTCACTTAGGTGTTACTCAACACATGGTATGTGGACTATCCATATTGATTTCATGATTGAGAATAACACATCACATCAACCAAGATCATACCATCAACCATATTAGTGACCTTACTGAGATTAGCAATGTACTTTGCGTAATTCTCCAAAACAGGCAACGAACTTTGAACTCTAGTAAATCTTGAATCAATTCCCAAATTGTACATCAAACTTCCAACATTAAACCTTGAACATTTTCAATTAATGTTATCGAGTTGCTATGCATTTGATTATTTAGGTATATCGTAAATTGTTTAGCTTCCCCTGTATATTTTACTACTTTAACATGTACAAATGATAAATACCTATAATACCTACATATAGGAGAGTGTTGTCTTTTCTTTGTGAAATATCTAATAGCTATTTTGGCAGTAGCGTTTTTTTTTTTACAATAATAAGGTTTGAATGACTGGTTTTAAATAATCATTTTGTAAAATCATTTAAAAACCAATACTATTCCTCTTTATATACTATTACGTTAATAATGCAAAAGTTAAACCATAATCTTTTTATTTTATTAATTGTCTTAATTCTAAAATTTATATAATTATTATGTAAATCTGATTACTTATTTAGCTTATTTTAAAATAATTTACATTATAATCGTACTTATTTATTTGTGGAATAAAAGTAGAATTATAGCAATATATTAATTTATTTTGTATATATATATATATATATATATATATATATATATATATAATATAAGTTTTTAAATAAGACATAACGAGGTTACCACCTTATAAAAATAAAAATAGTATAGCAACCAATTAATCGATTCTCTATTTCATTATGATCTTTAAACGATTAATTATGTTCTAAATTTTTTTATTCAAAAGATTTGTCTAAATATATAAAAGTAATCATGTTTTAATTTGTCAAATTATAAAAGTAATCATGGTTTATGTTTTTCATATATGAAAATCATATTACGAAAAAAGTACTAGCATCAACCTGTTTTAAAATAAACTTCACATATTATTTTAGTTTTTAAACATATATTTTAGAAAAATAACTATTTATTTTGTTTAGGATTAATGTATACTTATATATGAATGGGAGATGATACAAGAACAATAGATTCCGTGTTCTTTAAAGTATAGCATGTTCCTGCTAAGAACATATACAAATTTGCATTCGTAAATATACTCATTTTTTAACCAATTTGCTAATATTTATTACAACACACCCTCCCTCTAAACCTTAAACCCCTAAATAATCATGTGAAACTAATCATCGAAAGAAACTATTTGGTACCGCTGCATCACTAATAGTCGAAATAAACTATTCTAGAGATTTGGTCCAAGGATTCCTCTATATCCGCATGAAGATGACATGTTTCCATTCAAGCTGATAAGAAAACAATTTCTAATTTGATTATGTTTCGCAATGAAAATCAATAAAGCTCAGGGAAAAACAATTCCAAATGTAGGTATTTATCTCCCAGAATCGGTTTCTGTAACATCCGGATTTTCAGGGACATTATTGTGTATGTTAATCTTGAGATTTAAGGAGGGACTCGACGAGTTGAGGGACCAACTCGCCGAGTCGAGTCGAGTTGCTCGCGTGGATTTAATGAATGGACTCGACGAGTCAGAGGAGGGACTCGCCAAGTAGGTGCTGGGCAGAGAAACCCTAATTTCCTGGGTTTGGGACCTATTTAAAGGCATTTATGGCCTCATTTGCGGCTACCTTCCCCTGAGAGCAAACCCTAATTGCTATTGGAGCTAGAGAGTGAGAGAGAAGCTCATATGGTGGTTCTTGGTGCATTTCTATGAAGAAGGATGAAGAGCTTCATGATGGGGAACAAAAGAAGGCAGTGGATCTGTGGTATTGAGTGTTTCAGCTGCTAAGAGAAGGTACAAAGTCCTCATCTTGTTCATTCCTTGTACTAGATCTCATTTTAGGAGTTTTAGGTCTTTGCTTCCATCCTTTTGAATCTATGAGTCGAATGAGACCTAGTTGTGGTTGGAAACCTCAGATCTGGACCTCCTAAGGTCCTTAGAGTCTAGATGTCTCAGCTTTAGTGGTCCAAATGAGGGTTGATGAGCAAAAACCTTCATGAAGAGCATGTATTGGCGTTTTGAAGCAATAGCATCATGTATGAACGTAAAGATCGAAGCTTTACGTAATTATTGAGCCTTGGGATGATAGATCTATAGTTTAGAGTGATAGATCTGGTTGAAATCGTCTGAATGAGAAATCAGATCAAAGGGACTCGCCGAGTCCATGACCTGACTCGACGAGTCGGCGAGGGTTTGTCCCGATGGATTGATTGTGCGATAACTAGGCGAGTTGGGGGTCAACTCGACGAGTTGAGCTGGACTTTTGAGACTTCTGAGGATACGAGGGGACTCGACGAGTCGCAGGAGTGCACTCGACGAGTCGGGTCAAACTTGGACTGTTGACTCGAGTTTGACTTATGTTGACTTTGGGGTTTTGGTCAACATATGTGATAGAGACCTTGGAGGGGTAAAATGGTCTTTTACCCACTTTAACGAGTTAGAAAGAGAAAGAACCGCCTTTGATTATCTGAGTCGTGAAAAGAGTATTAATAAGAGATATTCATCCTTTGTGTTAGGAGGAGGCTAGTTCGAGATCCGAGCGCGAGGTTATTCGCTCACCTGCTAGCCGAGGTGAGTCTTCTCACTATACTTTACCTTGAGTGGTAGTTATGTGTGACCGGAAGGTCTTATGTGCTTACATTGAGTATTATGTTATTATGCCTTATGATGTGCATTATTTCTTTGTGATTTATGCTATGCGGAGTGTTACAGACTGGACCGAAGGGTCTGACTATATATGAGGCCGGAAGGCTCAACCAGACCGGACCGGAGGGTCCAACGAGTTAGACCGGACCGGAGGGTTCAACGAGCTATGACCGGACCAAAGGGTCCAACGAGCTATGGGACCGGAAGGTCCCACTGAGACACATTGACCGGAAGGTCTCGCAGAGTTTCAGCCTCGAGTGGCTAGTTGTTGTGCGTGGTATTTTGGGGAACTCACTAAGCTTTGTGCTTACCGTGTTATGTTATTTGTTTTAGGTTTTCTCAGGATCTCGGGACGGCACCGACTTGATTGTACACACCAGAGAAAGAGTTATATTTTGAGGATCCTGGATTATTAATGGAGTTGTGCTTTGTAATTTGAATAAATGAGATTTCTATACAATATGTTATGAAAAGTATGCGATTTTAAAATGAAAAATCTGTTTGAAAAATTTCGGTGTTACAAGTTGGTATCAAAGCCTTGGTTTGAGGGATTCGGATGCGCCTTCGGGTAAATCTGGACTCAAACTGAGGATTTGAGAAAAATTTTCAAAGAAATGATTTTTCTAAAGCGAACAAGAGTTTCTAAGAGAAAACGAGAAGGAGCAGTGTGTACAATCAGCCAGAGCCCGAACGGTGATTTCCCAAAATACCCTTACGTTTGTATTATGAGATATTTATGAGATATGCTATGAGATATTATGCATGCTAGAGATAGGCTAGGTATTTCATATGTTAGGACTAGAGTGACCTGATTTGTGATGCCTTAGCCTAGGAGTTACTATTATCTGTGATGTGCTTTCGATCATGTGCTGAGTAAGAGTATCCAGCAGGAATCCTCTAGAGAGGGATTTGAGTAGAGGAGTAATCTAGGAGAGATACCTAGATGAGCATTTGAGGAGTCTACTGAGGGAGTAGTCAGATGCCCGCGTGGGGTATAGTTGCTTGGGTTCGGTGGTATCCTTAGAGTACGAGGAGAGCAAGTGGGTAATGACCTAGAGTGGTTTTACATGTTGGTAGAGATTATTCGATGCCTGAATGCTGCTTGCTTCATGCTTTGTGGAACTCTTGATGATGAGAGTCAGCTACTAAGTGAATATGACGATATTCCGGAGGTAGATGGCTGACATCATAAGGAGTTCTTCAGCAGCTGATGGCGGAGAAGTGTGAGAACCTAGGAAGAGCCTAGGAAAGGGTGACCCTAGTCAGATGAGTACGCTGATAGAGTAGGATATTTCGCAGAGGAGCGAACACGCATGACGGGGTTGGTGATTGAGAAGGTCGAGCAGCTACTTAGGAACTCGGGGATGGTCCGTGTGGAAAGTATGGGTAGATGTGGCAGGTAGTATGGGCCCGTACTACTGAAAGCAGAGGACCCATACTCGATACAGGGAACACTCCGGAGGTTTTAAGTAGCAGATCGAGAGGTGATGTCATGGTTCGAGTACCATGATTAGTAGCAGATCGAGAGGTGATTTCATGGTTCGAGTACCATGATTTGTAGCAGATAGAGAGGTGATGTCATGGTTCGAGTACCATGATTCGTAGCGGATTGAGAAGAGATAACATGGTTCGGGTACCATGATTCATAGCAGATCGAGAGGTGGCCACATGGTTCGAGTACCATGACCCGTGGCGGTTAGTGTTACTGGTTCTACCAGTTATTCCTTTGTGATTGTCTAGACTAAGATCCGATGTGAAAGAATATGGGGCCAGAGGGCCATGATGAACAAGTTTTAGTGGAGCATCCCTTAAAAGGGAAATCGAGTTAGTTCCGAGGGATTGTTGGTGAGATGTCAGTTGGAGTCGTAAGACTCGGGGATGAGTAGGGATGGTGCGTTATGGGAGAATACGGTATGAGTTGAACAACCGGCCGATGGTGGAGATGTCATTTTCTGTGACCTGAGTGGTGCTATTTCTGTTCCTGTGGGAAACAGGAGAGGTATTGAGATTTTCGGTTTCCAAGGTTGGGGGTGAGCCCTGTGGGGTAGCTTTAGTTACGATCTTTTATCAGAGTATTTGGGCAGTATGTCTGCCGAGAGGTAATGTTAGAGCATGAACAGGTTGTCAGCGGGGACTGAGATGGTTAAGGACAAGGATACACCCTATTTGAGCATAGTAGAGCATGTATTAGCTGCAACGGCAGACGATTAAGAAGAGGATATTGGGGCGGTGGCTCTTATTGTCTATGATGAGTATCGAGTGTGGTAATGAGGACTCCGCTCTTATTACAACCCACGTGATGGAACGTTGGTTGAAGAGTCGAGGATTAGGAATATGTTAGTTCGTTATTTTCAGACTGAGAGTCAGGGTTACGACTGGACAGTTGAGATGTCCGGTAGTGGGATGGTACGAGATTCTGAATGACTAGAGGTAGTCATGATGAGAAGTTTCTGAGGATTTCATCGGAGATTCGGGGTATTTGGAACTACTTGACCTCCATCGGGGAGATCATCGAGCAATGCGTATCACCTTCCAATAGTAGGTGCGATGTTATTGGTAAAACCAGTTTGTGGGTTAGATTGTTGGCGAACCAATTGGTGATGGTTCGAACCCTGAGTGAGGGAGAACCGGGTACTTTTGAGGAGATCAGAGATTTGTTGAAGAGCGGTTAGAGAACTGGATAGAGAGGCCTGCGGTGCGGATTCCTGAGACCAGGGTTATTGGTGGTCAAGGAGAGGTGCAGAGTGAGATAGTGCATGTGGTACATGTTTGAGAAAGGATGAGTGTCTCCACGGCAAGTGGCCGTTGTTCGGAGACCTTGTGGTGGTTAGGAATCCTTCAAGGTTAAAATGGTGAATTCGATGTGGTTGGCTTGTGAGGTTAGTTCAATGGTTGAGAATTTCTGGTTCAGAGTATGGGCTATTATATGCAGTATGGGAAGGGAAGAAGTTGATTGGGCAACCAACTTCAGGGTCGTTATGAGTATTCTTGCATGAGTTTTGAGCAATAGAGGAGGAAGTTTCGGATTGTCATCTTCGTGTTATGAGTCGTTGGCAATTTCTCCGTGTTTTAACTTGGGAGATGGAGTATTCCGAGGTTACAAGTGGCACGAGAGAAAGACCGGTTGCGAGATTCCGAGGAAGCAATGTGGTATCCGAGTATGATGCCATGAGTATGAGATCAGTGGTAGAGTCAAGACACTGCGAGGCGTTGTGATGGTATTCCGGGGTATCCGAGTTTAATGTCCTAAATCTCGGATTATTTTGAGTTTGAGTTTGAGATGACGAGTGGTGTATCAAGTGTCTATGGTTCCGGTAGGGGCCCTTCAGCTAATTGACATCAAATGGATTTATTTGAGAATGTGAATTGCAGCGAGAAAAAGAGGTTTTGTCACGACGGTGGTCATCCGAAGTAGTGATGCTTAGCCTGGATGGGTGTGTATGTGTACCTATCTATGTTGGGCCGCAGAACATGAGTTAATGATCACAGTGTGGTGTCAACCTGAGGATGAGATTGTGAAGTGGTAAGAGTAAGTGCGGTAAGACTGCGGGGAGCTGCAGTTTCAGTGAGTCAGTGCAGAGAGGTTGTGGTGATGCTATGGGGGGGGGGGTAGTACTCACTATTCAGTGAGAGGTTGTGGTGATGCTACGGGGCTTAGGGATGAGAATTTGGCCCAAAAACCCGAACCGAACCCAACCGAATTAGACCCAAATAAGCAATTTGATTCGGTTTTCGGGTATCTATATAAGGCTTATTCGGTTTTCGGGTTATTCGGTCCGGGTTACCCGAATAAGGGCTTATTCGGTCCAAAAGGACCGAACCGAATATGAAAAGTCACATTTTTTTCCTAACACAATTGCTTATTCGGTCTTCTTTTCTATCGATCGTTACCCAACAAAACCCACGTAATACACCAAAAAAATCAACGAAATCGAATTCGATCATCCGTATTACACCAAATCGACAGTAGCGTATTACACCAAATCGACGAGTCGACGACATTACTCTTTGATCGATTGAGGTTTTTATCATCCTTGCGACATTACTCTTTGATCGACGATTGCGGCTTCTGCCCTTGCGACTTGCGATAACCTGGACTCATTGATCGATCATCACTAGTTCAAAGTTCAAACTTCAAAGTCCATTCACGATAAGAAAAAAAAAAGTCGGCCCTTGCATCTGGAAAAAATAATCGTCTCCTCATCCTTGTTTTCTAGTTTCTAGTGTGATCAAACTCCATTCAAGTCATGGAAAATTGGGTTCCAAATCAAGAAACTCAAGTAAGTATTTGTATCTTAATCTACTACTCAATCTTTCAATGTGTTATTATGTATGTTACTCATTGAAATTTGAATGTGTTAATATACTACTCAATCTTTTAATTTGTTTCTTTAAAAGATTTGTTATGAAATCATAAGCTACAAAAATCATACAAAATATAATATTTATAATCACATTCTAAATGTTTATTGGGTTATTCGGGTTATTCGGCTCCTTAATCATCTTGTACATGTTATTTGGGTTATTCGGGCCGGAACCGAACCGAACCGAATAATACTCGAACCGAACCGAACCCGTATTGTTTATTTGGTTCGGTTTTCGGTTCATACAATTACCCTTATTCGGTTTTCGGTTTATTCGGGTGCGGGTCGGTTCGGTTCGGTTTCGACCCGAATAACATCCCTAAGCCGTAGTACTCACTATTCAGTGAGAGGTTGTGGTGATGCTACGGGGAGCCGTAGTACTCACTAGTCAGTGAAAGAATGTTGTGATGAAGTGCTCTCTGATCAGAGCTTGACGCAGAAGAGTTTTAGGCTTGGGTAGCCCTAATATTTGAGTTTGTGGAAGCCTGGGGTCGAACCAGGGGCGAGACTGGGGTCTCCATGTTTGTCGGAAGTCGTTATATTCTGAATTGAGTAGTGGTTTTCGTGGCCAAAGGGAAGTGGATCAGTGAGGTACGCATGGGTTGCGTGTCATGAGTCATGAGTTGAGTGGTTCATTGGGGCGAGTGGTTCCAGCTCTGGGTCAGATCAAACTCTCGAGTTTGAGTTTGGCTCTGGTAGTGCGTTGAGTAGGCAGAATGAGATTCCAGATTCAGAGCTGAATTTCATTTGGAAGGGGGTATTGCTTCCATCTGGTGCCTTAGACCTGAGTGGGTCAATTCGTTGGTGTGAGAAAACCGCGAAACGTATGGAACTAATGAGTAGTAGACGACAGAGGTCGAGGGTAAAACGAATTCCGAGGAAAAGCAAACTTCGTGACTTGTGTGTCACGTTGGGCCGAGATAGCTAGCGTGGGAAGGAAGTCAGTGAGACATGTTGATATATGCAATGGGTAACCCTTGGGGGTTCAACAGCTAGGTCGGGAGATAACCTGGTGCTTAGTGTTGAAAGGGATTTGGAGAAGGGAGCTGGGGTTTGATCGCAGTTCAGTGGATGAGTCCCTGGTGTGATGTGATCCTTCCATTCCTTGGTATATGATCTGGATTGTTTATCATGTCTGGGACGAGTGATCGGTAGCCAGTTTTGGGCATGGACTTGTTTTATCGGTCCCCACTAGAGAATCAGAAGGGCAGTGAGCTATCGGGGTTTGTTATTCGAGGAGCGAATAATGTGGTGACATCTGGAGATGGCGGTCTGGCTGTGTGTCAGGCTACTAGAGTTCCAGATTCTTGAGAGCCAGAAGGGGTAGCATAGTGGCAGATGGGTCTGTCCTTTTCCCAGGGAGGAGTTCCTGTTTGGATTCAAGTGTCCAGAAAGGAAGATAGTTGTGTGGTATGAGACCCTTTCGATGGTGCTGTTTCGTTATTTGATTAGATCTATATGTTGTGTAGGAGCGATTTCGAGGGCGAAATCTAATTCAAATGGGGGAGAATTGTAACATCCGGATTTTCAGGGACATTATTGTGTATGTTAATCTGGAGATTTAAGGAGGGACTCAACGAGTTGAGGGACCAACTCGCCGAGTCGAGTCGAGTTGCTCGCGTGGATTTAATGAATGGACTCGACGAGTCAGAGGAGGTGTAACATCCCAAATTTCAGAAGTATCATCAAAGGGCTCAAAGTGTAATTGAAGGAAGGGACTCGACGAGTATGCCTTCTTACTCGCCGAGTCGGAGCGGGTTTTGGGTCGCGGAATAAGTGGCCAACTCGCCGAGTCGGAGGCTGGGACTCGACGAGTTGGTACTGAAGGGAGAAAACCCTAATCCCGGGGGTTTGTGCCCTATATAAAGAATGTTATATCCCTTCCTCAGCCTCCTTACCACTCTTGAGAGCCTGTAAACCCTAGAAATTGAGTGAGCCTCCATTATTAGAGAGAATAGAGCTTTGGAGGAGGAAATCTTGAAAAGAGGCTTGAAGATCAAGAGGCTTGCTGCAAAGGAGTGGTGTAGATCCGGGATATACTTCAGTTAGAGCTCAGATTGGAGGTAATAATATGTTGATTGGGCTCTTTCGCATCTAGATCTATTATTGTTTGAGATTTGGGGAATTTTTGGTATGATTGAAGGTTATTTCGGGTTTGGAGGGTAGATCTGAGGTTGCTACCTCAGATCTAGACTTGAGCTGGTCGAGAATGTCATAAAGTATCTGTCTAAGAGTTGTTGGTGAAGCCCCCTAGTCCTTAACCCTAGCCCTAATGTGTTTTGGGCCTACATCTCCTTGGTCTCACGTAAAGTTTGCAACTTTATGTGAGGGTTAGACTGTAGAAGAGTGGATCTATGGATTGGAGCCCTTGCATGGCTCGAAAAGCCAATGTATGGATTGAGAACTGGAGAGACTCGGCGACTCACATGGGTGTACTCAACGAGTTGTATGAACATAGGCATGGACTCGGCGAGTTGAAGAACAACTCAGCGAGTCTGTTGAAGATTGCCTGGGACTCGGCAAGTCTGTTCTTGGACTCGGCGAGTCTGGTCGCGGAACCCTAACCTCTTCTGGTTAAGCCTCGAACCGGTGAGTCGAGGGACGACTCTGTGAGTTAAGCAGGATGGGACTCGAAGATCGTTGGACTCGACGAGTCTTGGGGCGACTCGGCGAGTTGAGTCGTGTTATGGGAGTTTCTGAGTATAGGTACTCGACGAGTCGACGGGTCGACTCGGCGAGTAGAATCAACCAGGAAGGTTGACTTTGACTGAGGACTTTGACTTTGACCAAGAGTTGACCAGTTTGACTTCCAAGGGTATTTTGGTAATTATGGTATTGGTTCTTTGGTAGTGTGTTGTGGTGAAGTTCGTGTCGGTGGTTGGAGCAGCTTGGTCGTATCTCTTCAGTCGGCAATTGCAGGCGAGTTATCCTCACTATATCGACAGGGTCTACGGCACCAAGGCCGGCCCTTTATCGGATGGAAATCCGGGTATTGTTTGTTATGTTATTGTTTTGCTAGATCTGCATCCTGGTTTTTAGGATGGTGTTATGTTAGTGACCTGGTTAAGGTCGGTACCTGGTATATAGGGTAATGTTATGCTAGTGACCAGTTAGGTCAGAATCCTAGTTAGGATGTTGATATGCTATGTGATCTGTTAGACTGTTTGTCTGGTTAAGGTTTGATATGCGATTAATTGTTTATGTGCACATGGTTGTTTGACGGGGGTTGGGTTGAGGCGGGTCCTGCTTTGTGCTGTAGGCCAACATACCCAGGGCGGACCGGATATTCCGAAGGCCCAGCGAGCGGTTCAGATAGGCTGAAGGCCCCAAGAGGGTGGACCAGACGTGCCGAGGTTCGGAGAGTGGACCAGGCCGACTGAAGGCCCGATGTGGGTAGACCAGTCATACTGTAGACTCAAAGAGTGGACCAGGTGGATTAAAGGCCCGGTGCGGGCGGACCAATCACACTGTAGACTCGATGTACATGACTAGACTCGGAGGGTGGACCAGGTGGATTGAAGGCCCAGTGCGGGCGGACTAGTCACACAGTAGACCCGATGTGCATGGTTGTTCTATTTGTGATATGTTATGAGTATGTTTATGTGTGGTTGGTATTTTGGGGGTAACTCACTGAGCTTTCGGGCTTATAGTTTCAGTGTATTGTTTCAGGTACTTCAGGAGATCGTGGCAAGGCGAATGCGTGATCGTACCGCCCCTCATGTTTTATGTTTTATGTGATATGGTTCTGGGGGATACTCTGATGTTTAAACTATTTTGAAAACGAGATGTATGAACTTAATGGTTTTTGAATGAATTAAAATGTTTTAATTGTTGGGTTATGAGCATTCTAACACTCCTAAGTGTACATGCAACCCTAAATACCTTGGATCTATGTTTTCTCTATTATACATACAATTATGAACATCCAAGGTATTATCCTAATTTAGCATACAAAATAATAAATATAACAAGATAGAATACATACCTCTTTGATGTAGAATGTCTTCATGAAGCTTGAGTGCCTAGTGCCCCAAGTGTGACACCTCAAATGGTTCACACAACACCAAATACACTTGGAATAACTTGAGAGAAACTTGAACACTCCTTGAAATCGTCTAGCCCTCACACTCACACATTAGTGCACGATTTCTTGAGCCATGGGATTCTTTTATATGGTGGCTATTAGGGTTACACCATGTAACTCATAACTTTACCCATTCCTTATGCTCCATGGATTTTAACCTCCATGGAGTATCCATGGGTCACCCCATGGACTTAGTCCAACATAAGGAATCTTGGATCACAAGCCCACATATATAAGAATGAATGATTTACACAATCAACCCATATATTTAATTAGTCTCCTTTTGATCACTTAATTAATTCCAAATTAATTCTTGATCAATACTAATTAAATAACCTTATTAATATATTAGAACTTATAATATATTAACCAACCTTAAGTGTTATTTCTCTCATTATAGTCTATCCAAATGCATGATGCCATGCAACCCAAATGGACCATGCCGGGTCGGGTCAAGTCTTACCAATTATAGTTATGGACTTAGACATTAATCCAACAGTCTCCCACTTGGATAAGTCTAAAACTATTATTGCGTATGACTTCAGGAACCGATCAGCAATCGTAGCTCTCAAAAGCTTCTGTCAAACTCTGACCTTGTCGATGAACTCTGACCTTTGTCAATGACTTGTCCATTAGATAAGGGATCATATATTCCTCCATTCTAGATATCATATGGACTAAGACATGGATTATCAATCATTCTCTCTGTCCATTTGTTGTTTCCCGATTTCCGATTCATGATGACTGACTGATTGAACAAATCAAATCAGTCCTGGCTTGGCCAAGCACTCACATGTATCATCTTTAAATCATCGAGGGGCCCACATATATCGCTTTTATCCCGAAGGTAAAAGGAATGGATAAACTTCGACTCATATGGCTTGTTCTACTACTTGTTGAATCATACACAAAGGCACGTTTTATAACATCGAGTTACCAATGCGTTTTCGTGCAATCAATGTATAACCAACTCATAGTAACAACTCATATCTCTAGGTTTGAAGAATATAAGATATTATCGTCTCATGATCACTCGTGATAAAATCCATGAAGTGATTCAAATGAGCGCGGGTTGAATCCAATACTCAGAACTTATGAGCACTCATGAGTGTTGTAGCACCACTTTTGTCCACGAACTTGGACCTCTACAAACCAACCCATGACAGTCTTGATTCATATCTACTTCCAACATATGACCGACTGTGGATGGTTTGAATAACTTAATCATTCAGGAAGAGCGACTTAGTTATTCTGGAAGTCAAAACATGCAAAGTGAAACACAAGAATAAATGAATCAAATATGGTATCAAACCCTATGAATATAAATAAACACTTTTATTTATCACCATACTGATTACTCATTATTCATTGTTTCGGTTTTATCAACTTTATACTTGAATTTAAAACAATAGTTGTCCCATGCTCCAAGCATGTACACTATGTTTTCTAAACACTAGTCATGCCATATACCAAGTATGCATACTATGTTTGTCTATGATCTTTACTTTGTAAAATAGATCAATTGAACATCACTCCAATGATCCTCTTTTCACAGTCCCAAATCCTTACTGCAAATGCAAGAATTCCAAATTCATGCCATTTACTGAAATCTGTTAGATTCTAAACTTATATGCATTGATCCTCTTAATGATTATGCACGAAGTCAGAAAGACTTGACAACAATCATTAAAGAGCATTCCAAAGGAGATCAGATCCTTGGAAACATCCTTCTTTCATTAAGTTTCCTAATCTTACACAGATTGAATAATTTCTAACTTTGAAACATTTCCATATTCCATTTTGACTATCACTTCTGAACAAGAGTTGCCTCCTTACAGATTATGTCAATATGGTCCTTCCAGAATTAACATTATACTTCCAACTATCCTTGAGCAACCAATCTTTGGTAAACCTTAGATTGTCCTCGACAATTGCTTAATCATTTTAGTCATATCAAATTCTAGACTTTTTCCCTTCATAATGCCCCAGGCATTTGGAAAATTTTAGAAAGGATGAATATAGCACATGTAATCGATCCTATATCTGAAGCATATGGGACACGATTCATGATGTCTCACATAAAGACTAAACCAGTCTTTTGCTATAATATTTCCATTTCAATTTGCCAAGTTCTCAAAATTCAGATTATGAAAAGGGATGCCGTAATCATAATCGAATTTTAGAACGCAAATAATGGACCCATATATAGAATTTCCTTATGTTGAGCCATTCCAACATGAAATTCATATATATATATCCTTGATTAAATACGATTAAAATCTCAATCTAAGCTTTTAGAATTGAAATGAAGTATAATTTCCTCTCCCTTAATTATAGCAAAACAACTTTTTCAACCCCTGCAACCTCACGAATTGAAACTTTTGTTTTCTATAATTAACATTGCTAACTTGCAACCTTTGTCATAATTATCATGCTCCCACTAACATGATGATTATTAGCATAACACTTATGCTCCCACTAGCTTTGATATGTACTCAGAAATCAGCTGACTTTCTTACCAAAGTTCAGATTTCTGATACTAGATTGTTTTGATAAAACTTTATCAAAATCATACACATCTCTTAGATAGCTCACATGTGTGTCTAAACAATTTTAGAACTATAAAAAGGGATGCCGTAATCATAGTCTCAATTGTTTAGACCTTTGCCACTTCTCACAAGTCCATGTTAGTGTGCCGGTAAACCACACACGCTCCACTAACGACTTTGAGAATGCAAATATCACAATTGCTATCTAGGTAAAATCTACTTAGTGAAAGTGTTTCCTCACCATCATTTTCATGAATCGGAGAGAAACCTTATGACACTTAGATTTAATAGTGTATGTGTTCTTATCCATGTGAATTTTTCAAAACCATAATCACAAGACAAGGTTAGTGACAAATCCAAACTCATATTGATTAAACTTGTGCAATCTTAAATTCTTGCCATTTGGCAGCTCAGGTGCCTGCCATTGCTTCCAAGTAGTTGTGCAACCAATTGAGAACTCTCAGAATTCCTATGCAAAGCCAACTTGAATAGGCACAAAAATTTCAACACGATAGGTTATAAACCTCAAGTCGTGTGCTAGTGAAGGACTTTAGGTTTTATTCTTGATTAAGTCTTGAAACTTTCAATAGCTTTAAGACTCCCACTGTCCTCTTGACATATAAGACTCCCTTGTCAAATATTCAAGAGATAGTGCGGATTATTTATCAAGACTAACACTTTACACAAATTGGCCTAAGTTGGTCTCTGTTTTATCCAAAACATCACAACTTACCAATTTCAAATGTACAAGAGTAGATAACCTTTTACTCTTACATTTGACTAGTGTTAACAAACCCTCTTTAAGATATGTCACTCAAGTTACAATCTTGGAGTATGACTCTAAGAATTGTTTTGGAACGAAGTATGACTCATCTTTTTGATTTAACCATTTCAACAATTCATGACTCCTCTTCTTAGTCATAAGAATGCACTAAGATGACTTTAGAGGACCAATTGTGATATGGTATCTTAATCATTAAGATGATCATAAACATGATACTAAAGTACTCTCCCATCTTTTCAGATTTGAGAAACTTTTATCTTTCTGCCATACTTTGATTCTTCTTATTCGTTCTGTCTCACATTGAAACTTCTCCAATGCTACAGACTTATACTTAAACTTATAAGTATAACCATATTTACTGAACTTAAGTAAATCATGACCAGTGCACAAGAATGTGTACTCGATCCCTTAGTCCTTTCCTTATTCACATAAGGAATTAGTCTTAATTTTCCAAGCTGAAAGTTCTCATTCATCATACTATAAAACTTGCATGATTCCAAGTTTCGGTCCAATTGAACCTTGGGTGATGAGAATCTTTCCTTATTTGGTAATATTAGACACTACCACAACCGAAAGAATCAAATCCATTTTTCCAATATTGCTATCAATGGAATCTTATAAGCAACAACTTTTCACAAATGCCACTGTAAGGATACTTAAAATAAATAAAATCAAAACCTTTTTCTTTTATTTTAAAACTTTGCGGAAAAACTTATCCTTACAATCCATATGAAAACCTTGTTGTTATCTATTCCTAAGCAATATAAATATCATAACTCTTAAGTAATAGCCTAAAATTCTGATCACCGAACCATGCGATTGAAATCCATCTTCGCGATCAGAATCAGCATGTACTTAATAGAGTTAGACAATGAACTTTACCTGAAGTAGAGACAAACTTATTGACTTTAACATCCTTAGGTAAATTTGGCAGCTTCGTAACCAATGCCCCTTCCTTTGGCAATAGTTACCTATGGACCCTTGATAATGGGACTATCTCAGACTTCGCCTCTCTCTTTACCATTAGGTCAACCGAGTTGACTATGGCCAATCCCTTTCCATTGGGAAGAGAGAGCTTTACTGGATATCTAATGTCATCATTGTCAATGTCATCATTATCAATGGCCAATCCGATCGTTGCTATGAGATGGTTGTCAGACGTGGAGGGTTGTTTCTTCACGTGTTCATGCCCTGCGGATCAGAGGGTGAGGTGTGCTCTGAACCTTTTGAGGCTCGGGGCGAAGGATTGGTGGAGGTTGACTACGAGATCTTATTCTGATGCGCAGCGGGCTGCAGTTACTTGGGATCAGTTCCGGGAGATGTTCAGCACTTGTTATGTTCCACGGGTTGAGAGAGAGAGAGGTTGGCTCAGGAGTTCCTGGAGCTGAAGCAGGATTCAGAGTCGGTGACGGAGATCACCAGGATGTTCACTGAGAGGGCGATGTTTTGCCTGGAGTTTGCTTCGGAGCAGGCTCAGATGTCCCGATATCTGAGTATGCTCAAGAGGGACATCAGGCAGTTTGTGTCCACGCAGAGATGTGATAGCTTGTTAGAGTTGCAGGAGGCCGCCAGACGGCGGGAGTTAGAGATGGAGTTATAGTTGCGAGAGCAGAGGCAGGCCCCGGTGCAGTCGCAGCCGGCGCCGAAACGGTTCAAAACCGTTGACTCCAGGATTGGGGGTCAGAGCAGCCACACTTGTGAGAAGTGTGGGAAGGGTCATATCGGAGTTTGTAGGTCCGGTGGTGCGTGCCGCAAGTGCGGGAGAGAGGGGCATTATGCGAGGGATTGCCGTCAGACAGCCCCGGTACAGGATATGAGGATTTGTTATTACTGCCATCAGGTTGGACACTTGAGAGCCAACTGCCCACAGTTTGCTGCAGGATCGGTGCAGGCTCCAGCACCGGCCACTTTGAGGATTACTGGCGGGGGTCAGGGTGGAGCGGAGCCTCCGAGGGCTCAGGGACGCGCATTCCAGCTTACAGCAGAGGAGGTCAGGGCAGAGCCAGATGCAGCGGCGGGTATGTTTCCATCTTGTTATCTTGTTATTTGTGTGGTATTGTAAATCTGCCTGCATTGTTCCGCATGTTTCGTAGTATGATTGAGGATCTTAGTAGTTAGGAGTTGTAGTTAGCGTTCAGGAGGACTCTTGGTCAAAAGATAAGGTATATGATCTCGTTGCTAGGAATAGCAACAGCGATTCGAGAAGTGTTCAGTTGAGATTCGAACTTCCCTGGAGTTCGGGTGTGCGATGGCGGAAGGGATATTCGGTGAAGGTTACTCACTCCCGAGGGAGTCAGTTCATGGTTAAGAGGGAATATATGGAGTAAGGGCGATTGAGCTATGCCGGTTTTGGGCATCAGTGGTTAGTAGTCGGTGCACTAAGTGGGGAGAATTGGAAAATTCTCCGATAAAACAGCAAGTATCCAGGGTTGGTTAGCTGCTTAGATTTATCAGTGTTGTTAGCCGAGAGTGTGGCATGATTGGAGCAAGTGATAGACAAGTGGGGCAGGGAACAGACCATGGTTTTAGGTGAGGTTGATGGTCGATGTGAGGCCTGGGTTTAGGCCATGGAAAGGATTTCGGGAACGGAACTGGAGTTCGGAACCCCAAGAGGGCTAGAACAAACTGCATGGGAGAGATTCCCAGGAAGAATGGTTCAGGAGGGTGTACAACAGTTTTGAGCGGTCCGGATAGACTGAAGGCCGAAAGGCGTACCAGTCAGACCGAAGGCTCGGGGAATGGTCCAGACAGGCTGAAGGCCCAGGAGGGTGGTCCAGACATGCTGAAGGTTCTGAGAGTGGTCCAGATAGGCTGAAGGCCTGGAAAGGCAGTCCAGTCATGCTGAAGACTCTGTATGTGTTAGTGGATCGGTATGAGGAGAATGAGTGAATATGTCGCCATGCAATAGTAATCGATATGGTCTGGCCCCAAGTATTGATCATGATGATGAAGTTGGCTGGAGGCCGTGCGTGGGCCTTATTAGTTATGTGATTGGATTCGGAGTATATGGGAGTTCGAGAACAGCGGTTGCTCTACATGGATAGTGTAGAGTGGAGTTTAGCTCTGTGGCACTTATAGGTGCGGTAAGGGTTGTTGAGTAGACTTCCTGGAAAAGGAAGGTATGTAGCTCCGGAAGGAGTTTGGGTCCTCTAAAAGGAAGGCAGTGGAGTAAATGGATGATCGAAAGTGCTTGGTAGTAAGCACTGGGGTTGTACCAGGTATATGGAAGCACATACGGGTTGGATGCCCGTTGAGGTTGTGGCAATGTTGGATGATGCGCATGCATGTTTTCAGTCTCCTTGGAAGAGGAGGAGGAAGGTGGTTCCAGATTGGAGATTGGGACAGAGGAAGGTGGTTCCAGATTGGAGATTGGGACAGAGGAAGGTGAGACAGCAGGTTAACAGACTCGGGAGTAGTCTGGACTGGTGCGGAGGACTGTATAAGGATATTACAGTCGGAGGTCAAGGACCTAGAGATCATGATAGGGAGGTGTGAGTGGGTTGCACTCCGTTGTGTCGAACCGAAGGGTTCGAGGGTGACGTAAGGACAAGGTCCTTAGTTCCGAGTATGGTTGTAGGCTTGAGTTATGTATGTGGAGGTATTCCAATCTGGGGTATTCCATCATGAGGATTCGTTCCAGGATGCAAGTTATCAGGGTTATCACCAATTTTGGGCGAAGGAAGACGGATTAGTTTCTTAGCAGAGCTCAGTGGGTGTTTGTAGAATCTAGCGTTTGCAGGGCGCGGAAATGTGTCCCTGATATGAAGGGATAGTATCATCGGGTGATACGTGGTTGATATGTGGTACTATTGAGTTGAAAGGCCGATGGTCGGCTTGGAATAGTGGCACAGATGCCATGCGAGAAGAAGTCATTTTAAAAGAAATGCAGTAGTAGAGTTTGTAAGACCCGGAGTTAATTGAGTAATCAGAGTCTGCAGTGCAAAGGGGTTTGTTCTGAAGCGTATACTGCAGTAGGCTTCGAGGACGAAGCCTAATATAAGTGGGGGAGAGTTGTAACATCCCAAATTTCAGAAGTATCATCAAAGGGCTCAAAGTGTAATTGAAGGAAGGGACTCGACGAGTATGCCTTCTTACTCGCCGAGTCGGAGCGGGTTTTGGGTCGCAGAATAAGTGGCCAACTCGCCGAGTCGGAGGCTGGGACTCGACGAGTTGATACTGAAGGGAGAAAACCCTAATCCCGGGGGGTTGTGCCCTATATAAAGAATGTTATATCCCTTCCTCAGCCTCCTTACCACTCTTGAGAGCCTGTAAACCCTAGAAATCGAGTAAGCCTCCATTATTAGAGAGAATAGAGCTTTGGAGGAGGAAATCTTGAAAAGAGGCTTGAAGATCAAGAGGCTTGCTGCAAAGGAGTGGTGTAGATCCGGGATCTACTTCAGTTAGAGCTCATATTGGAGGTAATAATCTGTTGATTGGGCTCTTTTGCATCTAGATCTATTATTGTTTGAGATTTAGGGCATTTTTGGTATGATTGAAGGTTATTTTGGGTGTGGAGGGTAGATCTGAGGTTGCTACCTCAGATCTAGACTTGAGCTGGTCCAAAATGTCATAAAGTATCTGTCTAAGAGTTGTTGGTGAAGCCCCCTAGTCCTTAACCCTAGCCCTAATGTGTTTTGGGCCTATATCTCCTTGGTCTCACGTAAAGTTTGCAACTTTATGTGAGGGTTAGACTGTAGAAGAGTGGATCTATGGATTGGAGCCCCTGCATGGCTCGAAAAGCCACTGTATGGATTGAGAACTGGAGAGACTCGGCGACTCACATGGGTGTACTCGACGAGTTGTATGAACATAGGCATGGACTCGGCGAGTTGAAGAACAACTCAGCGAGTCTGTTGAAGATTGCCTGGGACTCGGCAAGTCTGTTCTTGGACTCAGCGAGTCTGGTCGCGGAACCCTAACCTCTTTTGGTTAAGCCTCGAATCGGTGAGTCGAGGGACGACTCTGTGAGTTGAGCAGGATGGGATTCGGAGATCGTTGGACTCGACGAGTTTTGGGGCGACTCGGCGAGTTGAGACGTGTTATGGGAGTTTCTGAGTATAGGAACTCGACGAGTCGACGGGTCGACTCGGCGAGTAGAATCAACCAGGCAGGTTGACTTTGACTGAGGACTTTGACTTTGACCAAGAGTTGACCAGTTTGACTTCCAAGGGTATTTTGGTAATTATGGTATTGGTTCTTTGGTAGTGTGTTGTGGTGAAGTTCATGTCGGTGGTCGGAGCAGCTTGGTCATATCTCTTCAGTCGGCAATTGCAGGTGAGTTATCCTCACTATATCGACAGGGTCTACGGAAACAAGGCCGACCCTTTATCGGATGGAAATCCGGGTATTGTTTGTTATGTTATTGTTTTGCTAGATCTGCATCCTGGTTTTTAGGATGGTGTTATGTTAGTGACCTGGTTAAGGTCGGTACCCGGTATATAGGGTAATGTTATGCTAGTGACCGGTTAGGTCAGAATCCTGGTTAGGATGTTGATATGCTATGTGATCTGTTAGACTGTTTGTCTGGTTAAGGTTTGTTATGCGATTAATTGTTTATGTGCACATGGTTGTTTGACGGGGGTTGGGTTGAGGCGGGTCCTGCTTTGTGCTGTAGGCCAACATACCCAGGGCGGACCGGATATTCCGAAGGCCCAACGAGCGGTTCGGATAGGCTGAAGGCTCCAAGAGGGTGGACCAGACGTGCCGAGGCTCGGAGAGTGGACCAGGCCGACTGAAGGCCCGATGTGGGTAGACCAGTCATACTGTAGACTCAAAGAGTGGACCAGGTGGATTGAAGGCCCGGTGCGGGCGGACCAATCACACTGTAGACTCGATGTACATGACTAGACTCGGAGGGTGGACCAGGTGGATTGAAGGTCCGGTGCGGGCGGACCAGTCACACAGTAGACCCGATGTGCATGGCTGTTCTATTTGTGATATGTTATGAGTATGTTTATGTGTGGTTGGTATTTTGGGGGTAACTCACTGAGCTTTCGGGCTTACAGTTTCAGTGTATTGTTTCAGGCACTTCAGGAGATCGTGGCAAGGCGAAGGCGTGATCGTACCGCTCCTCATGTTTTATGTTTTATGTTTTATGTGATATGGTTCTGGGGGATACTCTGATGTTTAAACTATTTTGAAAACGAGATGTATGAACTTAATGGTTTTTGAATGAATTAAAATGTTTTAATTTGGCTCAATTTTTATGGGTGTTACAGGAGGGACTCGCTGATTAGGTGCTGGGCAGATAAACCCTAATTTCCTGGGTTTGGGACTTATTTAAAGGCATTTATAGCCTCATTTGCGGCTACCTTCCCCTGAGAGCAAACCCTAATTGCTATTGGATCTAGAGAGTGAGAGAGAAGCTCATATGGTGGTTCTTGGTGCATTTCTATGAAGAAGGATGAAGAGCTTCATGATGGGGAACAAAGGAAGGCAGTGGATCTGTGGTATTGAGTGTTTCAGCTGCTAAGAGAAGGTACAACGTCCTCATCTTGTTCATTCCATGTACTAGATCTCATTTTGGGAGTTTTAGGGCTTTGCTTCCATCCTTTTGAATCTATGAGTCGAATGAGACCTGGTTTTGGTTGGAAACCTCAGATCTGGACCTCCTAAGGTCCTTAGAGTCTAGATGTCTCAGCTTTAGTGGTCCAAATGAGGGTTGATGAGCAAAAACCTTCATGAAGAGCATGTATTGGCGTTTTGAAGCAATAGCATCATGTATGAACGTAAAGATCGAAGCTTTACGTAATTATTGAGCCGTAGGATGATAGATCTATAGTTTAGAGTGATAGATCTGGTTGAAATCATATGAATGAGAAATCAGATCAAAGGGACTCGCCGAGTCCATGACCTGACTCGACGAGTCGGCGAGGGTTTGTCCCGATGGATTGATTGTGCGATAACTCGGCGAGTTGGGGGTCAACTCGATGAGTTGAGCTGGACTTTTGAGACTTCTGAGGATACGAGGGGACTCGACGAGTCGTAGAAGTGCACTCGACGAGTCGGGTCAAACTTCGACTGTTGACTCGAGTTTGACTTCTGTTGACTTTGGGGTTTTGGTCAACATATGTGATAGAGACCTTGGAGGGGTAAAATGGTCTTTTACCCACTTTAACGAGTTAGAAAGAGAAAGAACCGCCTTTGATTATCTGAGTCGTGAAAAGAGTATTAATAAGAGATATTCATCCTTTGTGTTAGGAGGAGGCTAGTTCGAGATCCGAGCGCGAGGTTATTCGCTCACCTGCTAGCCAAGGTGAGTCTTCTCATTATACTTTACCTTGAGTGGTAGTTATGTGTGACCGGAAGGTCTTATGTGCTTACATTGAGTATTATGTTATTATGCCTTATGTTGTGCATTATTTCTTTGTGATTTATGCTATGCAGAGTGTTACAGACTAGACTGAAGGGTCCGACTATTTATGAGGCCGGAAGGCTCAACCAGACCGGACCGGAGGGTCTAACGAGTTTGACCGGACCGAAGGGTCCAACAAGCTATGACCGGACCAGAGGGTCCAACGAGCTATGGGACCGGAAGGTCCCACTGAGACACATTGACCGGAAGGTCTCGCGGAGTTTTAGCCTCGAGTGGCTAGTTGTTGTGCGTGGTATTTTGGGGAACTCACTAAACTTTGTGCTTACCGTGTTATGTTATGTGTTTCAGGTTTTCTCAGGATCGCGGGAGGGCACCGGCTTGATTGTACACACTAGAGAAAGAGTTATATTTTGAGGATCCTGGATTATTAATGGAGTTGTGCTTTGTAATTTGAATAAACGAGATTTCTATACAATATGCTATGAAAAGTATGCGATTTTAAAATGAAAAAGCTGTTTGAAAAATTTCGGTGTTACGGTTTCTCGCCTGGTCAACTTTATGTGACATTGTCTAGAGGGATATCACATGCCAATACAAAAGTATTAGTAAACTCTGACGAACAGTTCAATGACAGTGAAGTCTATACATCAAATATGGTCGACAAAGAGGATATCATTTCTTTGTAGGTATTTATCTTCCATAATCGTTTGGAGGCAAGACCATTTTATTTGGAGGTGACTTTAGACAAATTCTTCCAGCAATACAAAGAGGCAATCATTCGAATATTGTTCAGGCATCATATTCATCCAAATTATGGCATGAATGTACAGTTTTAAGTTTAACCATAAACATGAAGCTTTAGTTTGGTTGTCTAACTAATGATTTTGATGAGACAAAAACATTTAATGAGTGGATTCTTAAAATTGGTGAATGTAATACCGGTGGCCCTAATGATGGTGAAGTTGAAGTTAAATTTATATAAGACGTTGTCGTTTACTCTACAGGTGACCATATTCATTCAGTTGTATCCACCATTTATCAATCCTTTGAAAACCATCTTGATGATTCATCATATTTTCAAGATAAAGCTATTTTGGTCCCTACAAATGAAGAGTTGATGCTACCAATGACTACATTTTAGGATTGATGAAAGATGAAGAGAAAACATATATGAGTTCAAATTCTTTACGTGAGACAGAGTTACGAGATTTTTTTGAGGAATCAATCTACTCTTTAGTAGTGTTGAATGGTTTTAAGGCATATAGAATTTCCAACCATAAACTTACACTAAAAATAGGTGTTTCAGTCATGTTACTTCGTAATATCGACCAAACCAAAGGACTATGCAATGGTACTAGATTACAGATTGTTAGACTTGGAAGACACGTCACTAAAGCCTGAATCATATATGTTAGATTTCAACGAGACTACTTATATACCTTGCATGAAGTTAACCCCATCTAATAAAAGAATCTCATTCCGTTTTCTGCGGAGGCAATTCCCCATAGTTGTTTATTTTGTTATGACCATTAACAAAAGTCAATGACAATAATTATCAAATGTTGAATTATATTTGCGTAGGCCTGTCTTCACTCATTGTCAGTTATATGTTTTTTGTTTCTAACGTCACAAGTGAAAAAGGACAGAAGGTACTCATATATGACGAGGAAGGTTGTCCAACTAATAAAACAAAAAGTTATATCTACAAAGAGGTCCTTCAATGATTATAGATATTCAGGTTTTAATTGTTTTTCTTTTCAGACATTTCAATGTTACCGATAATGCTAAGTCTGTTTCTGTTACTTTATCTTTTTTTTTGTAGTGCCATCTTTTTTATACCTTTATATTTACAATTTTATATGTTCTCCCGCGTTTTACGCGGGTCATAATCTAGTTTAAATAATAAAATAATAGTTTATTTAACAATAAGTTGCAAACAAATATTTTATATATTGTATGTATATTGATTGGTAAGCTTATAATGTTTATGTATAAATAATATTTTAAATGTATAGAAATTTTAAATAATATTCAATCAAGGTACCAAAATAATGAATATTAAAAATTTTAGGCTATACAAAGTGTATATATAAGCTATTCATGTGGAATAGGTGAAAATATAAAAACACGGATAATAATATTCGAATTGAAAGTAATTGTTCCATAAATAAATTGTTGAAATTTGATTTTGAAGAATAAAAATCAATGATGTTGATTTATTTATGGTATATTGTCTAATATCTTTCTTAATATTAGGAATATGAAATTACATTGTCTGTCGAATTTTAGATTTTGATATAGCCAAATGTAAGAGGATTTAAATTTAAATAAGTTTAACAAGTTTGACATTGCTTTAATATTAAGATATTTGAAATTTGAAAGTCAAACAAATAGACTTTGGAAAAGATGTCATAGGTACAATATATTGTTTAATAGAGTGATAAATGATAAATTTAGATTTTGTTTATTAGAAAGATAGATAATCCATGCTTTTAATATTAAATATAACTATCATCCCAACATATATGAAGAGACTATATGGGCAACCCACCAAATTTGATGAGTAACTATGAACTATTCAATAATCAAAAAATTGATATAGTCGGACAATAAGAATATATATAAAATGAACGTATAATTCACTTTTGAAGATCCAGTGAAGTTGGATAATACAACTAAATCTAATCATTATCTTAATCATTTCTTCTAATTTAAAAATAGGGATTAAAGTTTCAACATAAAAAGACATATATTAATCCAACTAGATCCTCACATCTCATTGAGGTCCTTTTCCCTAATGAATATCCCATGTAAACCATAAGGCACTCTTTGCGGCAGTTTCACCTCCGCAACCACTTCAAGAGTCGGCGACCGGGCATCCATCACCAAGAATTTCGACACCCCCAAGCTTTCATCATGCACATAACACACAACATACCCATCATCTTCTTCCATGTTCGGATCTTCTGGGTCTCTGGCAATGAAAAACGGCTCACCTCCAAAGCAATTATTTCCATAAATCCGACTAGCTATTGTGCACTCATCTCTTTCATTGTTCTCTTCCGTTGCTGCAATGTCTAGTTTTGCCACCCCTGATGCCCTCATCATCCTACATTTTGCCGGAGATTGCTCTGAGGTTGCTGCGTAAACGTACCTGGATAGTGGCCGGTTATTCTCTTAAGACTGCTGATTCGAATAATATGTATTACAAGTGAAGAGTTTTTTCTTACTTGTTCTTTTTACCGATGAAGGCTGGATTGATCACAGGAAACTCCAAGCTGTTTGATGACAAAGTTTTCCTGGACACAATCCTAGTTCCTAAATTAATCCTCACTTTCTCCATGGATCCATGGATCAGATCAGCTCGATCAAAAAAGTGTTCCACCGACAATATGTTGGGTGCCACCAGCACCACCACCTCGCTGCCATCTTCCTCCGTCTCATCCCATGCATTCACGGCATGAAATATATTGAATCCAGGCACCTCAAACCACTTCATATCCGACTCATCATTCGCATATCTTGGAAGAACACCGACTCTCGGAACTTTTGTAGAGTCTACACCGACTAGCCGACCTCCGTGGATCAGGTTCATGGGACTCGCGCCAATTTGAGTCTCACAGACGATTGCATACTTTTGGGTGATAGCCAGGTCATGTGTCAGAGAAGGGTGTTCCATGGAGAAGATGGGAACGTCCGGCTGCTTATTTCCATTTGAATCAAACCGGAAGTAAGTAAGATACGGCTTTGTGGCCCAGTAACGAAACGCAAAAGCCTCCTTTGTCTTGTGATCAATCTTCGGGTGAGCCGTCATGTTCTTGGAAAGCTTCCCACCAAAGTCGTCATGGCCTAACGTTATTACATCTCCATCATCTTTAACTTTGACTGCATAAGGAATATCGGATTCGCATAAGGCATACACTTTCCCCCCCAAAACCGATACATTTGTATTGGCAACGCCTATTCCGTTGATAATATCATACTGCCCAAAAATAACTCGTGCAGCGAATACTGCTGCACGAGCCATAAACGGGCCGATCCCACGTGTCCCTCCTATGACATTGGGGACAACGTGGGATCGATGCTGGTGCTCGATTAGGTACTTGTTGGTCTTCACGTATCGGCTATTGAAAGTGGCTCGACCGTTGGAAATCCTAATCGAGTGGACCATCCCATCACCATCAAAGTAGTGGTGTGGACCATTAGGGTGGAACTGTGGGTTCGGTCCGTTACGTATGTAAACCCCATTAAGACATGCAGGTATGGAACCGTGTATGACATCGCACTCGGTCGGACTCAGTTCACTGACCGGTGCGAAGTTATCAGATAAAATATAGTTCGCGTCAATAGATAAGTGAAGTGGAGGATCGAGAAAATCCACAATAACTTTGTCAAGTATTTTAAATACTTTTTCGAGTAACGTGTTTCTGGACTCGACATTAGGCGGGTTTTCTTCTTTTCGACTTCTTCGGGCAATTGGTGTTTTGAATACGGAAACGATGAAACTTGGTCGGGATTTGATGGATTTAGTATGATAATGGAAATTGGTATACCTGTGGAACGATGAATGCGAATTTATGGAGCAGCAGGAGACAGTCTCCATTCCCACGATCGATCGACGGAGTGTATCGAAATGAAACTACTAAGATGGAATCTGGTGGCGTTTGTCTTGTAACAGGAAAAGGATCGGACATTGCGTGTGAATTTAAGCGATAAATATTTTGGCTTTTTTCGAATGTGGGATATTTTCTGTAGCTAGTAGTTACGTATACATTAATGAAATTAAAATGTGGACATATTGAAAAATTGGTTGATCCATCTGTAAGTATAGGCGCATCTTTTAGCGACTTCTCCAATCCTTTTCGAAGTTTTTCTATTATTAGTAATTTTGATCGTATGAAATTGACGGCTTTTGTGAAGGATAGTCTCATTTTTTAAAACTCATTTTTTTAATGTTAAATGTCTTTGATTCAACGATATATATTTTTATATTATTTTAGTGTTGGTAATCAGTAAAATATAAAATCTGGTATCTAACTATTTACTAGATTATGACCCGTGTTAAACGCGGGAAACATAAAAAAAAATACATATACAATTATGAAAAACTGACGCAATAAAAAAATAAGATAAAGTAATATAAAAAAAATATCATTAAACAAAATAAAACATGATTTGACGATTAAAACTATAAATTAAAAAAAAAACAAAGTATTCCACTACAAGAAAAATCCTAAATGACTACGGAAAGTTACTATGGAATCAAAATCCGTTGCTATTTACTACAGGATATGCTACGAAACGACTTGTCGTAGCTATTTTGCTACATAAATGGTTACAAAATTGCATATGTAGCTAAATCTTAAATAGTTACGTAAAGTTGTTACGGAATCTGAATTCATAGTTATTTTAGTACATAATATGTTACAAAATGGTTGGTTGTAACTAATTTGCTACGAAAATGGCTACAGAATTTCATTTCGTAGCTAAATCTTGAATAGTTGCTACGGAATTAAAATCTGTAGCTAGTTTACTACAAATAACGCTACAAGTTTTTTGGTTGTAGCTAGTTCTCTAAGAAACTTGTTACAAAATCCATGCATGTATGTAGCTAGTTGGCTACATAATTGGCTACGAAATAAAAATACGTAGCTAGTTAGCTATGAAATTGAGATCCGTAGCTATTTTACTAGGAAAATTTGCTACAAAATAAAATTTTGTAGCTAATCTATTATGGAACTTGTTACAAAAAGGTGAATTTGCAAAATAGCTACGAAATCAAAATCCGTAGGTATTTAGCTATGAAAAATTCTGTAGTCAAGTAGTTACGAAATATGTTTCCGTAGCAAAATATAAAAGATTATTGAAAAAATATATTAAAAGTACACAATTATCTTTGAAAACTCAACAACAAAAATAAAATATTATTTTTAATTGTTTTGAAAATTTAATTATAATATAATTTCTATATTATAAATATTTTAGCTGCAATTTTTAGATTTTGATGACATATATTTGCTAATTTTCTTATAATAATATTATCACCATGTTTTGAGGCTTTGAAAATTATTACCCCTTAATAAATATTTATTTACCTTAGTCTTGTACCAGCTCTTTCTAAAAAAAAAAAAGAATTAATTTGTTTTATTTTGGTTTTTTAGTACAAAAAAAAAAAAAAAAAATAGAATGGTTTAATGAATTGCACTTAAGCCATAACGTTTGTTTCAATGTTTTATCATGGGCAAATTAGTAAATCCACATAACCCAACTGTACTTCCTCCCCAAATTAGAGGTATCCCGTTCAAACCCATCACCAATCGCATCTCTCCCTCTCTCAACCTGCTGCCACCGTGCTCAGCCACCCATCGCCGGTCGTTGCTACTCACAACATTCCGATTTATTTAACATTCCGATTTCAAGAGGTATTTTTGCTGATGTGTTCTATCATGATATTTTTTTTGCATAGATTCTGTAGGAGGTCGTTGTTTGTTTGCTCGTTGCTGTTCACGAAGATTTTATTTGAAGATTCTAAATGCCTTTCTGTGAAATTGGTTTCATTGGTTTCATTTAGTTTGTTGTGAATGATCAATCACATAGATATAATTTTAGCATAATCGTAAATCTAAGAATAATTGTAATGAGGAATATTTACTGCTTGCCAGAAATTGCAAATGGACACCACAAACAAGCAATGATTTTTTTCCCAAATTGCATATTTATAACAAGATACAGGGACTAATGCACAACTGGCAGAATACAAGATACATGATTCCATATATAAAATCAAAGCAATTAGCCTAGCCATCAACTAAACTACATAGCTTCTCAAGTTTATAATTTCCTAACAAAGTTCCAAATTTGTTTAAATAGCTAAATCTGGTTTTTCTTTGTTGGTCTTAAGAATGATCTAATGCGCCATATTTTCAATTCTTTATTAAAAATATCACATACCAAATAATTATCACCAGATGAGAAAAAAATATAGATAATAAATACAAATTGCAAAATATTAGAAGATGGGAAAAAATATATGTAATAAATACAAATTGCCAAGACTTGTAAGTCTTTGAACGTCTAATTTGGGACAATTAATTCCAATTCTCCATCTTTGATTTTCTTATAGTCTGGGTCATGGAAATTAAGTATTGTACAGAAATATTGTACCCACACAAGTGGCCACCAATTATATTGTACCCACACAAGTGGCCACCAATTTAAGGCCGACAACTTAGGATCATTCATCTTCATAGAGACTATATATTACCTGTATGGATTCAATCAAGGTGGGCTCTGTAATGTGTAGAAGACTTACACCTTGATGTGTAGAAAGCTGTAAAGAAAGCTTTAAAGAAACGGATTTTTTTTTTTTGTTTTTGTTTTTGTTTTTTTGTGTCTTTTTTTTAAAGAACAAAAAAACAAGTTAGCTTGAACATAAACACCAATGGAATTATATCATACAGTTATATTTGACAAACATCAAATGTATCAAAATAGATAGCAAAAATATCACAGACGAGGAGCATGTTTGGGCCTTCTAGCACAGACCATGAATTACCTTCTGTGTAGCCCATTTTTAACAATTCTGATAACATCACTTTTTTAAGTCTTGGAAAATATCACTAGTTTGGAAAAGATTTTGATAATAAATACAAATTCCTAAGACTTGCAAGTCTTTGAACATCTAATATGGGACAGTTTATCATAATTCTGCATCTTTAATTTGTCTTTTAGTTTTAGGTTCTAATTTCAAGGAAATTAAGTATTATGTGTTCCACCCACTTAGAATCCTTCATCTTCATGCATTTGTTCATATAGGCATCAATACAATACTAAGATGTTTTAATAGAGAATAAATGATAATAAACAGACTAATGATAGTACGTTGATGTTTCCTATATTTAACCCTTTTGCATTTGACAAAATGAATTATCATTGAGGTCAAAATGCCCATTGTCACATAGTGTAGTAGATTATGGTTTTAATGCAAGCTGAATACATTTGCTCTAATCCACAACAATCGAACAACTTATTTTCTTGGTGATTTTAGCATTAACCTTTTCTATAAAAGCTTATTTTGAAACATGTCATCAAAAAATCTAATTCAACAGTAATCATTAGGAAACCCCAACTTAGTATACACTCCGATTTTACATTTATGCCATTTATAGCTAGCCTAAAAGATAATCATCGATTAGTAAAAATATAATAACCGACAATTTTTCAAAGTATGATGTATTATAGGAAAAGAACTTAAAATTAGAATGTCTAATAGAAAAAAAATGAAAGTTGGGTGCTATAATATACACTTTTTTAAGAGTGGGTTGTTCTATCTTGACGAGGATATGGAGTTACGTCACAACTAGCAAATTAAGACTAAGATGTTGATCCTTGTACAAGATAATTTCCTTTGTGTGACCTAGCGTCATTTATTTTAGTGAAAATCAAACTTTAATGCTATTAAGTACCTACAGTTATGCAAAATGATTTCAGTCAAGACAACCTTGTACAAGCCCAAAACTCAATCCAATAAACCAAGTCCAATCAATTTTGGACATTGGCTCAAGAATTTTCGACCCAAAACCTTTATTGGACCAAGACCTCTTTATTTGGGTCCTAATGGGCCGATAACTCCTCCTTTTGGTCGTGTTGGGCCGAAAACCCTCTAATGGGCATTGTAAGGCTGAAAACCACTATTGGGCCCCTTAATGCGCCAAAAGTTCTTACCTGATTTTCATAGGGCCGAAAACCAATACTTGGGACCTATTTGGGCCGAAATCCCCTTAATTGGGCCAAAACACTTCCTAGGACATTAATGGACCGAACTCCTTGGGCAAAGTCAAGATCGAAGCCCACGATTTTTTTTGGGCCACCTTTGGGCCATGAACCTCCTTAGTCTAATTGGAATTTCAAAAAACAAAATAAAAATAAAAATAATATATATATATATATATATATATATATATATATATATATATAAGGGATGCAAAAGATGACACCTCACATTTATACAACATATATCAATGTTAATACCTTACATACATCTAGGTAGGGTGTATTGTCCAACATGTCTCAAGGCATCACTCCCCTCTCTCATCTCTCTAAATTCGGCCCATCCCTCCTCCCACCTACATTCACAATTTCATTTTCAACTTACTTCCTCTCAAACATTCAAGAGGTTTCTCACCTTCTTTCTCCACAAATTTCGTGTGTGTGAGTGTTTTTCAAGGAAGCCTTCTTCAAAGATCATAAGCTTGGTAAGTTTCATGTTATACTCAAGTGTTAGTTTCATGTTTATACTAAAATGTTTCATTTACACACTTTTGTTGTGTGATTAGCTCTTAGAAACCCCATCATTTCAAGAATCTCACCAAGAACACAAGCTAGACTCAAAATTCCTTCTTCTTCTTCTTCTTCTTCTTCTTCTACATATCGAAAACTCCAAGGTGAGCTTCATACCCCACTCATTTTCATGTTTTTCATACTCTTTGGGGGGGGGGGGGGGATACAAGTCAAATCTCGTTTAACCAATGGATAATTGCATGTACTAATGTGAAATGTGCTTAACCTCTGGGTATTTGCATGAACATGAAGTTTATCTTATGCATCTTCGTAAAAATCATGAGAAATGTGTTGTTAATATATATATTGCATGGAAACTTGTGGGTATGGGTTATATACTCAGAAATAGCAAAAATGAGTGTTGTGTTCAAACATGTATAATCTAAACTCAAAAATCAGCTTCCAACAGAAAAGTTTTGGTTCATTTACGGACTGTTTTGACCACCTTGAACTCAATATTTTTCAAAACTGTTTAATATGCAAATAGTTCAGGTTTAGACCTTTTTAAGGACTACTAGCACGCGTTCATACAATTTTTCTACAATTTTTGGCGATTTTTACAAAACTGCCTATTATTTCAGGAATGATTTCGGACCAGTCTGTGAAGATGAACATTTTCACACTGATTTGAGGCCATTAAAAATTATAATAAAAATTATGAACAAAGTAGACTCATTTTCCAAACTCCCAGATTTTATGGATCCAAATTTCGACAGATGATTTTCTATAATTTTTTCTAAAAATAGGGACAGAAATGTCAAAAACTAGAAAATTGTTTTTAACATACTAAAAGTACTTATACTTGTGTCAGATGTAAGTTTATAGGATTTACACTTTTAAAAACATCTAGACATGTTAACTTATATGTATTTATATGTATAATTATATAACTTGTCTTAACAAGCAAACATAATAAACGATAATCAGTATTGTTTGGAGGTCACGAACCACACTTTCAAATGACACATAATTAGTTAAAGGCATAATTATCTTATTTGCAAGTAAAACGGAGTCATAATTCACGTAAATCTGTTAAGGCTGTTGTGAGACTCTCCTTCACCGTACCTACCTAGCGTACAACGTTAGTCCTGTAGTTATAACTAGAGTCTAGTCTCCTGGAGGGAGAGCGGGATAATTGTGTATAGATCTATACGGGGTTGACACCCCCACACCTGAGCTGTTCGCTACAGCTAGACGGGACAGTCTAGGGCGACAAGTATCTTTAGAAACTGACGCCTGAAGAACGTCAAGACAGGCGCGTTAGTCATATATTAGTATGGTTATAGCGACTCACATAGAGAATAACAACATTATTTGAATTTACGAAGAATTTACACTCTACTAGCTTTACAAAACACAAAACTATGTTTCGCTTACTTTGTAAACTGATTTCACCACTCTGGTCTTAGGGTTTTAAGACCACAACTCTTTTATATACAGAAAATATAGGATTTTCTGGGAACACACTATTTCTAATACAAACAAAGGAAAACAAAGAACATGCATGCAACTATACACGGTTTTGGAACGAGACTCACAAACTACTTTTTATAGAAAATATTGGATTTTATGGAGTTTTACAACTTATTATAAGAAAAGATATTACAAAGTTTTTCCTACAAATATGCTTATGAACTCACCAACATTCTATGTTTACGCTTTTCAAAATGACTTGTACTCTCAG
Organism: Lactuca virosa; assembly: GCF_052849685.1. Classification (NCBI taxonomy): domain Eukaryota; kingdom Viridiplantae; phylum Streptophyta; class Magnoliopsida; order Asterales; family Asteraceae; genus Lactuca; species Lactuca virosa. The sequence continues at coordinate 205,831,894 of NC_136430.1, forward strand.
GGACACAGTGAACAGGTACTCGAGCCTTGGATCTGGATTATTTTACTATCTTTTGAGCAACCATACTTTATGTTATTTTTGTGTAATTGATAGACAAGTACAATTTGTAAAACAATGAATGTTGGTATATTGTAATGTATGATGTTTGGTTGCTATGTTTCATTCATATTCAATTGTTATGATACTACACAAAGAAGTCATCCGCCCCCAGACGTTTCCGCCATTCTGGTTTGGGGGTGTGACAGATTGGTATCAGAGCATTGTTTATAGTGAACTAGTATATCTAACCATACAAGATATTCAACTATAAATACAATGGGACTAAAACACTCTGACTAAAAGTATACTTTAAAGATATAAGTATTTTATAAAAGTATACATACTTGTTAGGACCGTATCATAATAAGAACAAAACCAAAGTATTTAGATGTTGAACACTACAGTCAAACCTGGACAGTTATGTAATCATATCTGGAATAAATAGAGCCTAATTATCTGTATTTATTTGAGATACGACCAACATGTGTGAGAGTGATAGTGTGTGGCAACAAGTCTAAAACTTACCAGCCTGACATGCAAAGGAACATTAGAACCAAACCTAAAGTTTAAAATACTATAGGAGTATTTTATGATACTAAAAAATAGCAACAAGTCTAAAAACTCATCGATTTCGTACACCAGGAAGCCCTAGGATCAAACATGTAATACTATAGTAATATTTTAGAATACCATACGACCTCCACACTTAAATCTTCTACACGTTTCTCACACCTCTATTCTCGCACATGCAACATGGCTAAGTTTCACCACGAAGACCCCTACTACCCTGCCATAGTGGTCAACGAATGGGTCAAGGAAGAGCCAGAAGAGGTTCAAGGAGAGAACCCAGAGGTGGGTCGCGAAGAATACCAAGAAATGGACTACGAGGGGGGAGAATTCTGATGAGGAGTCAGACGAGGATGAAGGCACCGGAGGGATCCTTAGCGAACCTTACCCTTCGGAAACAATACCAAACAACACACAATGCGGGAGGACCCTACCGACCGTCTACGCTCCCTGGAGGAGGAAGTGGCCACCATCAGACAACAGCTCATTGCAGCCGAAGCTAGGGCAGCCTCAGCAAAACAGAGAGCAGGAGAAGCCACTCGTGAAATGAGTGAGATGGCTGAGCACCTTGTGCACTATTTCGGCATATGAGCGTCACTACACTACTCGCACTATGTCCTAGGTTTACTATGTATTTCGTTATAACTAGTAGTGGTTAATCAAGAGAGGTACGCCCTCCAAGAATCCATGTAATCCAAATTCACTAAGTGTATTGATAGTTATATTCTATTTTGATAAACTTAGCGTTCGTACAATGTCTATTTCTACTCTTTACCATAAATACATCATCGAGATGTAGGTCGAAACATTGAGAATCATACAACCACACGTGAAATCTATATGGGAATATAAATGGATGGGTACAACTAGAAATGACCATGGTTACTCACGTGCTCGTTTCTCCTCATGCAACAGAATCATGTCTTCCCATGGAAACAACCAGCACACCGGCAAAACTCCAATTCTGCAGATAGACTCCGCTACTTTTCAAGCCGCAGTGACAGCTGCTGTGACAGCCGTCATGGTACAACCCATCGCTAACAACACGAACGAAAATGGGATCGGTGCCAACAATTCCCATCGTGGTAATAACCAAGGGCACCGTCGAATGGCTGCCTACAAGGATACCACAAACTATGAACCCAAGAACAGGAAACGAAAGTCCTGGAAAAAGAAAAGGAGCAACTCAACTCAAGGACCTACCAAGGGGCAACAAGCTGTAGCAGCCTATACCCCCACTGACCCTGCTACCTCAAAGCCGAGAACCCCATATGTTGGGATTCGCCCAAAATGCAACAAGTGTAGTTTCCATCACTATGGAGCCTGCCGAAAGTTACAATGCAAGAATTGCAACAGGAAGGGGCACACTACCCGTTTATGCAAGGCACCGGCACGACCGATCTCCCAGACCCCCAACATCGGAATAAGCCCGACCTATTACGAGTGTGCTGAATCTGGACACTTCAGGAGGGACTGTCCAATAACAAGGAACTCTGGCAGGGATGGAAGGGTGCTGACAATCACCGTAGGAAAGACCCTCCCGAAACCACCTGTGAGCAGCGGTACGTTTTCCCAATAAAGACATTTAAAGGTTTTAGCCAATAATTATAAATTACTCTCTCGTCCGAATGAAACACATCATTCATATAAAAACTAAGGGTCCTTGCAGGTGAGCTATGATGGCTTAGTGTATACATTAGGGTCATATATAATGAGATTTAAAGGCTTAGAGTGAGTGATTCAGCTTTATTTCATGTTCCTTGTTTGGTTGTGGATTTAGGGCAGAGTCCCTCAGTCGACGGTCTTCCCATTCTTAATAATACATGACTCATATACACCAATCGATTATAGAGGGGCCTGGTGGGGACCATACTGTGAAATTTCATCACTAATAATCGGAGCACTCATACTGTTAATACTCCGCTAAGCATGGTACAAAATGCTCACAGTAATAATAACAAGGACAAAACTGGTAACATTAAAAACGTATACATAGAGCACACTATCATTCCAAACAACCATCCCTTCCAAATCGATCCAACATCTATTATAACAAGGAGCCCAACAACCTCATTTGACATGGGCTGGCTTGACCCTCACCATACAAATTTCAGGTGCCACAAAGAGACTCCTCGCCTTAACCAATCGATTAACGAAACCCCTACAACTTATTACGACAAATCCTCGAATCATCCTTGGCATCTAGACTCCTAAATACCTATTTAAGAGATACCACGCTCTTCCTAGCCACAATAGAATTTGGAAACAAGAAGCAAAAAGACCTCAAGGGAACCCTAGAAATTTATAACCTCCCCGAGATGTTCCTGAGGCTCTTTTGGAAATATCACCTACGTGGTAAGTTGAGTTCGGAAATAGACTCAACTCATGAAGCCATTTCCATAGCCAGACCACCAATGCCACTTAGTACCAACATAAACACCGAAGGTATCCGGTCGATGGAACGACCCAATAAGTATGAGAATTATCAGACCAAGACTTGGACCTCAGAGAACGCCTATCCGACTCATAAAGAGGAAAGGCTAATTGTCTATAGGACCACTGACTACTAAGAATTGAACGAACCCATCCTCAAGGATCGATATCTCTTATCCCGAATCGAGGACTTACTCGACCTACCCTCAGGAACAAGCAAAGATCGACATCCCATTAGTTCAGAACACGGTAGTAAGAAACTCCCAAGACAGCCTAAGAGTTTTAAGACCAACTACATCACGCGACCTTAACCTTAGTGACAATAGTGTTCGCCTTAGGGTTTAGAGGCACTACTTTTGGGGTGTCAAGTAATCAATTCTCATTAACCGTAACCATCCATTCACCTCACCATAGAGGACGTAAATGCAGACCATCCCGTGTAGGTTGAGGTGACCAACACACGGATGGAAAAAGGGCAAGTACCTGACGATACTATCACCAGCCCCGAAAGCACCAGGGAGACAACCGAAGAGATCACCCAAACTCGAGCAGGACTAGCGGCATCTAGAAACTGACAACAGAATTACGCAAGTAAGCGACAGAAGCCCTTGGAATCCTAAGTTAGTGATCGTGTGCCGCTGAAGGTCCCTACTTGAAAGAGATAATACGATCTGGACAAACATAGGAAATTGAATCCGAGATACGTCAGGCCTTTGAAATCATTGCTAGAAATGGTCCAATGGATTATAAACTCCCACTACTGCTTAAACCCGACAATGTATACCCTGTCATTCATGCGTCCAATCCAAAAGAAATGCTTATCCAACGAAACTCTCATTGTCCCACTTGACGTAATTGATGGGAAGGAACACCTCCAATTGGTCAAAGAATTCATAGAAGTAATGGACCGGAAAACCAAAGGAGCAAGGTCAAACGCCAGTAGCGAAGGTCCGCTGGAACACTAAACAAGGATCTAAATTCTCCTAGGAACAAAGAGAATAGACAAAACTGAGATACCCACATCTTTTCCCTAGAACTTGAGAGCTGATTTAGAACGAATTTCGGGACGAAATTCCCTTTAACGGGGGGATGATGTCACAACTAGCAAATTAGGACTAAGATGTTGATCCTTGTACAAGATAATTCCCTTTGTGTGACCTAACATCATCTCTTCTACTGAAAATCAAACTTCAATGCTATTAAGTACCTACGGTTATGCAATATGATTTCAGTCGAGACAACCTCGTACAGGCCCAAAACTCAATCCAATAAACCAAGTCCAATCAATTTTGGACCTTGGCTCAAGAATTTTCGACCCAAAACCTTTATTGGACCAAGACCTCTTTATTTGGGCCGTAATGGGCCGATAACTCCTCCTTTTGGTCTTGTTGGGCCGAAAACCCTCTAATGGGCCTTGTAAGGCCGAAAACCACTATTAGGCCCCCTAATGGGCCAAAAGTTCTTACCTGATTTTCATAGGGCCGAAAACCAATACTTGGGCTCTATTTGGGCCGAAAACCCCTTAATTGGGCCAAAACCCTTCCTAGGACATTAATGGGCTGAAAACTCCTTGGGCAAAGTCAAGATCGAAGCCCACGATTTTTTTTGGGCCACCTTTGGGCCGTGAACCTCCTTAGTCTAATTGGAATTTCAAAAAACAAAATAAAAATAAAAATAATATATATATATATATATATATATATATATATATATATATATATATATATATATATATATATATATATATATATATATAAGGGATGCAAAAGATGACACCTCACATTTATACAACATATATCAATGTTAATACCTTACATACATCTAGGTAGGGTGTATTGTCCAACATGTCTCAAGGCATCACTCCCCTCTCTCCTCTCTCTAAATTCAGCCCATCCCTCCTCCCACCTACATTCACAATTTCATTTTCAACTTACTTCCTCTCAAACATTCAAGAGGTTTCTCACCTTCTTTCTCCACAAATTTCGTGTGTCTGTGAGTGTTCTTCAAGGAAGCCTTCTTCAAAGACCATAAGCTTGGTAAGTTTCATGTTATACTCAAGTTTTAGTTTCATGTTTATATTAAAATGTTTCATTTACACACTTTTGTTGTGTGATTAACTCTTAGAAACCCCATCATTTCAAGAATCTCACCAAAAACACAAGCTAGGCTCAAAATTCCTTCTTCTTCTTCTACATCTCGAAAACTCCAAGGTGAGCTTCATACCCCACTCCTTTTCATGTTTTTCATACTCTTGGGGGGGGGGGGGGAATACAAGTCAAATCTCGGTTAACCAATGGATAATTGCATGTACTAATGTGAAAAGTGCTTAACCTCTGGGTATTTGCATGAACATGAAGTTTATCTTATGAATCTTCGTAAAAATCATGAGAAATGTGTTTTTAACAAATATATTGCATGGAAACTTGTGGATTTGGGTTATATACTCATAAATAGCAAAAATGAGTGTTGTGTTCAAACATGTATAACCTAAACTCAAAAATCAGCTTCCAACAGAAAAGTTTTGGTTCATTTACGACCACCTTTGTGACAACCCGATATTTCGAGTCAATGTAATGTTCAAAAAGTCAAATAATATTAAACTTTTTTTTGTAATAAAATGGCGTCAAAAATGAAGTGTTCTAAAGTCTCATTTGGGTTGCATAAAATGTTAGATATATTGCCAAGGTTTCCAAATATATAAAGAACACTCATATCCGAGTTATAACGAAGAAGTTATGACCAATCGAAAATCTGCAACACAACCGGTAAAACACTGTTAAGCGTAAAAAGTGAAACTTCAATAAAATACTTTTTAGCCTTAGGTATCTAAACGAAAGTCGTAGATTATGTTAAACCGTGAGCATACATAAAAAGAACGCCCAAATTTGACTTCGTATGAGGAAATTATGATTTTTCTAAGTTTCGGAACAGCAGTAGACAGCTAAAAACTCGAAATAAAGATCGAGCGATTTTTAGCCGACACAACCTAAACGAGAATTGAAGGTCTAGACAATAGTAGTACAACGGTAAAAAGACAGACGAAAACGGACTCCAGATGAAGAAGTTATGGATTTTTAACGGAATTATCATGTCCCGTCCTATTAAATAAAATATAATTAAAAATAAAGTCAAAATTAGCTGACGGAGTCAAAATGGAAATTGTAGAGTATATTCTCACCTACGCGTGAAACACGAGATAAACTCACGTCTAAAATACGCATCGTTTGATACGTTTTCAAATACTTTATCTACATTTTGTTTATAAATGATAAACACTATTTCTACCAACGTTACTCTTTACACGCAAGTTGGTATTACACCGAGTTCTTGTCATCAAATGAAACACACTTTCGAAAAACTATAATGGGTATAGTTTACGAGTTATTCATAATATCTTTACATAAACACTGAAAAAGGAACTATTTTCATAAAGACTTTTCATTTCCGTAAATCGTTTGATACTAGGTTTTGTGAGACATTCATCTTCAACGTACTCTCAAGTATGCATTTCAAGTCCTGTATTATAAACCATAATCTCTTGTAGGGAGAGTGTGATACGTATGTATAGATCTATACAGGATTGACAATCCCGCACCTAAACTATTAGCTACAGTTAGACCGGAAGGACTGGGTGACAAATGTCATAGCGACTCACATAGAGAATAACAACATTATTTGAATTTACGAAGAATTTACACTCTACTAGCTTTACAAAACACAAAACTATGTTTCGCTTACTTTGTAAACTGATTTCACCACTCTGGTCTTAGGGTTTTAAGACCGCAACTCTTTTATATACAGACAATATAAGATTTTCTGGGAACACACTCTTTCGAATACAAACAAAGGAAAACAAAGAACATGCATGCAACTATACACGGTTTTGGAACGAGACTCACAAACTACTTTTTATAGAAAATATTGGATTTTCTGGAGTTTTACAACTTATTATAAGAAAAGATATTACAAAGTTTTTCCTACAAATATTCTTATGAACTCACCAACATTCTATGTTGATGCTTTTGAAAACGACTTGTATTCCCAGGGACTCAGTGAACAGGTACTCGAGCCTTGGATCTGGATTATTTTACTACCTTTTGAGCAACCATACTTTATGTTATTTTTGTGTAATTGATAGACAAGTACAATTTGTAAAACAATGAATGTTGGTATGTTGTAATGTATGATGTTTGGTTGCTATGTTTCATTCATATTCAATTGTTATGATACTACACAAAGAAGTCATCCGCCCCCAGACGTTTCCGTCGTTCCGCCGTTCTGGTTTGGGGGTGTGACAAGTTAAATACTTGTTTAATTGAGATCTACCATGTTATTTCCTAGATTAATATTTTCATTTCAAGAAATAAGGTTAGTAGGTTTGTTTCCTAATCTTTTATTACTCCCTGTTATTACTATAAGAGTATTTTGAAAAAAAAAACCATAAAAACTATAATAATCATGCGAACCTCGATATTTAGTTAAAAATTAGGAATCGTCAAATAAATAAAAATTTTATTTATCAAAAATTTCCTTTTTACTCCCAAGTTTTTATATAAAATTCTCTTGCCTCTATTTCTCGACCAGACAAAATGGCAGGATTTCACAGTCCCGGGGATCCCTACTACCCTAACCAGGGTAATGGGGGCTGGATTGAAGAGGACCCAGAGGAAGATCCCGAAGAGATTCCCGAGGAAGAACCAGAGGAGGATTCCGAAGAGGATCCCGAGGAAGATCCAGACGAAGGTTCAGAAGAGGAAGGAGATGGTGGAAGCACTGACTCGGAACCCGAGATCTACAATCCTCCCCGAGAAGCAGCAATTCCCGGACGAAACTTTCAGGGCCCGGCGCCCCGCTGGGTTGTGGACTTGAAACGATGGAGCAAGGAACAATGACAACGATCACCTTACGACATGGAGCGAGGTTTTTATAACCTCAGCAACGGGGGTTCGACTGACAGCGCACTCCCTGTCATGGTTCGTCGCATTGCCAACCAATGCGAGCAAACAAGAGTGAATGCCAGCCAACTCTTGGACATTGGGGCCTCTGCTGCTGTCACTGCGGTACGACTTCGTCGTCTGGACGAAGAACATGAACGACCAATAGAGCACACCTTTTCCCTTCAAAAGGACATCACTGCTGCAAGAGCCGAGGTAAGGGAGTTTCGTAAAAGCCAAGCCACATTGGAAAGGCGCGTCATCGAGGCTGAACGACAAGTAGCCCGAGCTAAGACTTCCACAACCACATACCATGGTCCACAACGTGCTACCCGCTCAGAGTAGAGCATGTACTCCTGGCGCTATGTACATACTTATCGACTAAGTATTGGTGTTGCTCTTTCCTTTATAAATGTAAAACTGACGGATTGTGAGTACACAGTTCGGAGGTCGAAATGCTGTCAAATTTTCCCTTTTCATTGATGTACCCTAGACCCATGTAAGGTCAAATTTTCCTGATCTTTGTATCAAATATTAATATCAATGAAATTGAGACGCATTTATTAATTCTTTGAATATTCCATTAAGTCCATAAAATACTAAGGAAATCATACAATTATTTTTGATAGTTTCCATTAACATACAAAATTCGGTAAGGTTCAGAACACAAAACATGTAATACTAAGACCTTCCGTAATCATTTCTGAAGACTTATCAAGAATTCGTATCTTAACTTATGGCAGAATCATGCAGCCAAGAAGAAATCCCCGACGCTTCAATACTACAGGAACACCAATGCCACCTCCACCACCACCTCCAACGATGGATGCTGCTACCTTTCAGGCTGCTGTAACAGCCGCCGTAACCGCAACAATGACACAAATGAGTAACAACGGATCAAGAGGAGGGATCAATAGCTCTACTAATGGCCAAAACCAGGGACGTTCCGGGGAATGTACTTACAAGGACTTCACCAACATCAAACCCATCCCCTTTAATGGAACCGGTGGAGTAATGGCTCTATCCCAATGGATAGAGAAAACAGAAGCCATATTCGAGATTTGCTCATGCCCCGAAGAGAGCAAAGTAAAATTCGCTGCCTGTACTTTCTCCGAACGAGCCCTAACGTGGTGGAATGGTCACGTCAAGTCACTAACTCTGGTGGTGGCAAACTCCATGGGTTGGGAGAACCTGAAGCAAATGCTACTACGAGAGTACTGCCCAAGGGGCGAGATGCAGAAGCTGGAATAGGAGCTTTGGGGCCTTACTATGGTAGGCTCGGACATCACAACCTATACGAATAGGTTCAGTGACTTGACGATACTTTGCCCAAGAATGACGGACCTTGAAAGTAAGAAGGTGGAAAGGTATATCTGGGGACTATCGCCCCAACTTCGAGGAAGTGTGCTAGCTTCCAAACCCACGACGTTCGACAGTGCCAAAGAACTGGCACAATCCCTCGTTGATCATGGAGTCTGCCAAGATGTCATTACTGTCGTTCCGGAACCAACCAGAGGAAGCAACAACAATAACAACAATGCCAACAACAACAACAAGAAGGAGAATTGGAACAAGAGGAAATGTCAGTCTTCGCAAGGACCTTCAAAGAAACAACAGATAATGGCAGTCCATGCCGCTACCGCCCCTGCTGCTGTCCCTGTTACCCCCGCACCGGCAAAACAATATGCGGGGAAACTACCAAAGTGCAACAAATGCAATTACCATCACAACGGAAATTGCCGGGAGATGCACTGTAAAAACTGCGACAGAAAAGGGCACACTGCCCTTTTCTGTAAGGCACCGACGCGACCAATCACCCAAGTTCCTGGTGCTGGAGTGAGCCAGGCATGTTATGGGTGTGGGGAAACTGGGCACTACAAGAGGGATTTCCCTAAGGCAAAGAATGCTGGCGGCGTAGGAAGAGTGCTGGCAATAGGGCAGAACGAGGCAATAGCTGATCCCACAGTGGTTACGGGTACGTTTCTCCTCAACAACGTTTATGCATGCATACTCTTTGACTGTGGTGCGGAGAAAAGTTTCGTGAGTCATAAATTCAAACACTTACTTAATCAAAAACCCCAATCACTCAATAAGATCTTTACAGTAGAAATGGCAAATGGTAAAACAGAAAGCACAAACGACTTGTATGTAGGCTGCACACTAGCTCTAAATGAACACTTTTTCCAAATCGATTTAATGCCAATCACCATAAGAAGCTTTGATGTCATCATCGGTATGGATTGGTTGAGCCTTCACCATGCCGATATACTGTGTCACGAAAGGGCCGTTCGCCTTAATCTGCCAAATGGCGAAACTCTCATCATCTATGGTGACAAACCCGATACCGATTTACAAATCATCTCCTGCGTCAAAGCCCAAAAATATATGCGCAAGAAATATCATGCCTTCCTAGCTCACGTGGTAGATAAGAAACGAGAAGCGAAAGACAGTAAAGACATTTCGGATGTCTGCAACTTCCCCGACGTCTTCCCTGAGGACCTTCCAGGAGTCCCACCAGAACGTCAAGTCGAGTTCAGGATCGACTTGATTCCCGGGACTACCCCAGTAGCAAAATCGCCGTACCGTCTAGCACCGGCAGAAATGCAAGAATTGTCCAACCAGCTGAACGAACTTCTCAGCAAAGGATTTATCAGGCCGAGCTTCTGACCTTGGGGAGCACCAGTTTTGTTCGTAAAGAAGAAGGATGAATCTTTTCGCATGTGCATCGATTACCGGGAACTGAACAAGCTCACGATCAAGAACCGATATCCCTTACCACGTATAGACGATATATTCGACCAACTACAAGGAGCGAGCTACTTCTCCAAGATCGATTTAAGATCTGGGTATCACCAGCTGCGAGTCCTGGAAGGATACATTCCCAAAACGGCATTCCGAACTCGCTATGGTCACTACGAGTTTGTAGTAATGTCCTTCGGGTTGACAAATACACCGGCTGTATTCATGGACCTGATGAACCGAGTATGCCGTCCTTTTCTGGACAAATTCGTGATCGTGTTCATTGATGACATACTCATCTATTAAAGGAGTAAAGATGAACATAGCCAACACCTCCGACAGGTCTTGGAAACATTAAGGACAGAGAAGCTATATGCAAAATTCTTAAAGTGCGAATTTTGGATTCGGAAGGTAGATTTCCCGGGTCACGTGGTCAACAAGGAAGGAATACATGTGGACCCTTCCAAAATCAAGGCAATCGAGAACTGGTTAACTCCAAGGACTCCAACGGAAATCCGACAATTTTTGGGCCTTGTTGGGTATTACCGAAGGTTCATACAAAACTTTTCGAAGATTGCTAAACCACTTACCACCCTGACTCAGAAGGGTGTAACCTTCAATTGGGGAGAAAAACAAGACACTGCGTTCCAAACACTGAAGCGAGCTCTGTGCAGCGCACCTATATTATCCTTGCCAGAAGGAACAAAAGACTTTGTGGTCTACTGTGATGCGTCAAACCAGGGACTTGGATGTGTCCTGATGCAGCGAGGGAAGGTCATCGCCTACGCCTCAAGGCAACTGAAGACGCACGAGGTAAACTACAGGACGCACGACCTCGAATTGGGAGCAGTAGTGTTCGCCCTAAAAAATCTGGAGGCATTATCTTTACGGTACCAAGTGCACCATCTTCACCGATCACAAAAGCCTCCAACATATCCTCAATCTGAAAGAACTCAACACGAGACAAAGACGGTGGGTGGAATTACTAAATGATTACGAATGTGAAATTCGTTATCACCCCGGAAAAGCCAACGTGGTTGCAGACGCCTTGAGCAGAAAGGAGTAATCGGGCCGCCGAGTAAAGGCATTAACCATGACCATCCACTCACACCTGTCCGCACAGATTAAAGAAGCACAGGAGGAAGCCTTGAGGCCAGAGAACGCGGCAGGTGAAGCATTGAGAGGAATGGACAAAAATCTTGAGGTCAGGGATGACGGAGTTCGTTGTCTCATGCACCGGATCTGGACACCAAAACTTGGTGGATTCAGGGACGTTGTCATGAACGAAGCTCATAAAACTCGCTACTCCGTACATCCCGGCTCAGACAAGATGTACTTAGACCTCAAGAGAATGTATTGGTGGCCGAACATGAAAGTCGAAATAGCTACCTTTGTGGGCAAGTGCCTGACTTGCGCCAAGGTTAAGGTAGAATATCAAAAGCCCTCAGGACTACTTTAACAGCCAGATATACCCGAGTGGAAGTGGGAGCGGATAACCATGGATTTCATAACCAAGTTGCCTAAGACAATGGGTGGGCTCGACACCATTTGGGTTATCATTGATAAATTAACCAAATCCGCACACTTCCTACCAATAAAAGAGACAGATAAACTAGAGAAGCTGACAAGGATCTACATTAAAGAGATAGTGCGCCTTCACGGAGTACCGATATCTATTATCTCCGATAGAGATAGCCGATTCACATCACAATTTTGGCAGTCACTACATAAAGCTATGGGAACTAGGCTGGACATGAGTACAACCTACCACCCACAGACCGACGGTCAGAGTGAGAGAACCATTCAAACCTTGGAAGATATGCTAAGAGCTTGTGTGATCGATTTTGGTAAAGCGTGGGATACCCATTTACCATTGGTTGAGTTCTCGTACAACAATAGCTATCACACTAGCATCAAGGTTGCTCCATTTGAAGCCCTCTACGACCGTAAGTGCAGATCACCTCTGTGCTGGGTTGAAGTGGGTGACACGCAACTAGCAAGAGGTCAGGTACCCAACATCACTCTCACTGGGCCGGAAATCATAAGGGAAACTACAGAGAAGATTGTTCAAATCCGAGAACGACTGAAGGCTTCAAGAGACAGACAAAAGAGTTATGCGGATAAAAGACGGAAACCCTTGGAATTCCAGGTTGGGGACCGGGTACTACTAAAAGTCTCACCCTGGAAGGGATTAATACGTTTCGGAAAGCGCGGGAAACTAAACCCAAGGTATATCGGACCATTCGAGATCCTTGCCAGGATCGGCCCTGTGGCCTACAAACTTCGATTACTGCAGGAACTCAATAACGTACACCCTACCTTTCACGTGTCGAACCTAAAGAAGTGCTTATCCGATGAGACCCTCGTCATCCCTTTGGACGAAATTGAAATCAACGAGAATCTCTACTTCGTAGAAGAGCCAGTAGAGATCATGGATCGAGAAATTAAAAGAACTAAAGAAAGCCGCATACCCATTGTGAAGGTCCGTTGGAATGCCAAGCGAGGACCAGAATACACCTGGGAACGCGAGGATCAGATAAAACAAAAATACCCACATCTTTTTCCTAATCCATAAACTCTGTCTTAGATTAAATTTCGGGACGAAATTCCCTCTAACGGGGGGATGATGTGACAACCCGATATTTCGAGTCAATGTAATGTTCAAAAAGTCAAATAATATTAAACTTTTTTTTGTAATAAAATGGCGTCAAAAATGAAGTGTTCTAAAGTCTCATTTGGGTTGCATAAAATGATAGATATATTGCCAAGGTTTCCAAATATATAAAGAACACTCAAATCCGAGTTAGAACGAAGAAGTTATGACCAATCGAAAATCCGCAACACAACCGGTAAAACACTGTTAAGCGTAAAAAGTGAAACTTCAATAAAATACTTTTTAGCCTTAGGTATCTAAACGAAAGTCGTAGATTATGTTAAACCGTGAGCATACATAAAAAGAACGCCCAAATCCGACTTTGTATGAGGAAGTTATGATTTTTCTAAGTTTCGGAACAACAGTAGACAGCTAAAAACTCGAAATAAAGATCGAGCGATTTTTAGCCGACACAACCTAAACGAGAATTGAAGGTCTAGACAATAGTAGTACAACGGTAAAAAGACAGACGAAAACGGACTCCAGATGAAGAAGTTATGGATTTTTAACGGAATTATCATGTCCCGTCCTATTAAATAAAATATAATTAAAAATAAAGTCAAAATTAGCTGACGGAGTCAAAATGGAAGTTGTAGAGTATATTCTCACCTACGCGTGGATATAAATAACGTCAAAAACGGAGCTCGTATGCGAAAGTTACGCATTTTTGAAGTTATTGGAACACACATCGAGGCTTATCCGAAGGGAACGCCCTGCGTTCCGAGGGAACGCGCCGCGTTCGTGCTCGCAGACCTGAATCTTCGCCATCCCATCCGAGGTTCGTAAGCGATGACGTAATTCAGCTTCGGAACGCGCTGCGTTCAGGGGAACGCCCTGTGTAAGGGGAACTCCCTGCGTACCCAGCAGGAACGCCCCGCGTTCGCACCATGACCGGCCCCTATATAAAGGGTGCGAGGGTTCCGATTTTCCTTACTCATTTCCCTCTTCTCTCTCATTTCTACTCCCCGGTTAGCACCCCGAGACGACCCCGACACCCCGGTTACGTACCCAAGTCCCGACGAAGGTCCGAAGCTCCGAGATTCCCGAGTAATTCACCACTTTCCGGTCGAAGTGCCGCCCGAGAAAAATCTCGTTTTCTTCAAATCACTACACTTTCCAGGCGAGTTCATACCCCTTATTTTCACGTCTTTTTCGTGTTTTAGGGGGGGGGGGGGGAATACAAGTGAAACACGAGATAAACTCACATCTAAAATACGCATCGTTTGATACGTTTTCAAATACTTTATCTACATTTTGTTTATAAATGATAAACACTATTTCTACCAACGTTACTCTTTACACGCAAGTTGGTATTACACCGAGTTCTTGTCATCAAATGAAACACACTTTCGAAAAACTATAATGGGTATAGTTTACGAGTTATTCATAATATCTTTACATAAACACTGAAAAAGGAACTATTTTCATAAAGACTTTTCATTTCCGTAAATCGTTTGATACTAGGTTTTGTGAGACATTCATCTTCAACGTACTCTCAAGTATGCATTTCAAGTCCTGTATTATAAACCATAATCTCTTGTAGGGAGAGCGTGATACTTGTGTATAGATCTATACGGGATTGACAATCCCGCACCTAAACTGTTAGCTACAGTTAGACCGGAAGGACTGTGTGACAAATGTCATAACATTGCAATGCCTGAAGAACGTTGTTACAGGCAGTCTGGGTCAATAGCATGGTTATAAAACTCACATGGTATATCAAAATGTACTTGATTTATGAGTCCCTTAAATATATTCAATAATTACATTATATATGCAAATTATCCACTGTCACCATTTTAGCATAAAAGATACTATTGCATTTCAGTTTTTGGAACTTTTTCAAACTACCACACATACATGGAAAATATTGGATTTTCTGGAAACACGTCCAGTTATTTTTACCAAAAGACATACAATATTTAGAACAAAAACGCTTATGAACTCACCAACTTAATTGTTGACACTTTTTCAAAACTACTTGTATTTCTCAGGGAATCAGTAATACATGTAACCATCAGCTTTTGGAGAAGAGACGCTAAGGCGTCTGTTATCAAAACATTTTAAATCATCATATTTGTAATAATCTTTTGAAACATGTATTATATGCAACAATGTAACTTTTTATTATATTTATGATGGTTGTGTTTACTCTCTTTACGAATATTCAACTGTTATGATACTACGTGAAATCATCCGCCCCCGAATGTTTCCGTCATTCTGGTTTGGGGGTGTGACAACCTTGAACTTAATATTTTTCAAAATTGTTTAATATGCAAATAGTTCAGGTTTATAACTTTTTAAGGACTACTCGCACGCGTTCATACGATTCTTCTACAATTTTTGGCGATTTTTACAAAACTGGCTATTATTTCAGGAATGATTTCGGACCAGTCTGTGAAGATGAACATTTTCACACTGATTTGATACCATTAAAAATTATAATAAAAATTATGAACAAAGTAGACTCAATTTCCAAACTCCCAGATTTTACGGATCCAAATTTTGACTTACGATGATTTTCTATAATTTTTTCTAAAAATAGGGACAGAAAAGTCAAAAACTAGAAAATTGTTTTTAACATACTAAAAGTACTTATACTTGTGTCAGATGTAAGTTTATAGGATTTACACTTTTAAAAACATCTAGACATGTTAACTTATATGTGTTTATATGTATAATTATATAACTTCTCTTGACAAGCAAACATAATAAACGATAATCGGTATTGTTTGGAGGTCACGAACCACACTTTCAAAGGACACATAATTAGTTAAAGGCATAATTATCTTATTTGCAAGTAAAACGGAGTCATAGTTCACGTAAATCTGTTAAGGATCTTGTGAGACTCTCATTCACCGTACCTACCTAGCGTACAACGTAAGTCCTGTAGTTATAACCAGAGTCTAGTCTCCTGGAGGGAGAGCGGGATAATTGTGTATAGATCTATATAGGGTTGACACCCCCACACCTGAGCTGTTCGCTACAGCTAGACGGGACAGTCTAGGGCGACAAGTATCTTTAGAAACTGACGCCTGAAGAACGTCAAGACAGGCGCGTTAGTCATATATTAGTATGGTTATAGCGACTCACATAGAGAATAACAACATTATTTGAATTTACGAAGAATTTACACTCTACTAGCTTTACAAAACACAAAACTATGTTTCGCTTACTTTGTAAACTGATTTCACCACTCTGGTCTTAGGGTTTTAAGACCGCAACTCTTTTATATACAGACAATATAAGATTTTCTGGGAACACACTCTTTCGAATACAAACAAAGGAAAACAAAGAACATGCATGCAACTATACACGGTTTTGGAACGAGACTCACAAACTACTTTTTATAGAAAATATTGGATTTTCTGGAGTTTTACAACTTATTATAAGAAAAGATATTACAAAGTTTTTCCTACAAATATGCTTATGAACTCACCAACATTCTATGTTGATGCTTTTGAAAACGACTTGTATTCCCAGGGACTCAGTGAACAGGTACTCGAGCCTTGGATCTGGATTATTTTACTACCTTTTGAGCAACCATACTTTATGTTATTTTTGTGTAATTGATAGACAAGTACAATTTGTAAAACAATGAATGTTGGTATGTTGTAATGTATGATGTTTGGTTGCTATGTTTCATTCATATTCAATTGTTATGATACTACACAAAGAAGTCATCCGCCCCCAGACGTTTCCGTCGTTCCGCCGTTCTGGTTTGGGGGTGTGACAAGTTAAATACTTGTTTAATTGAGATCTACCATGTTATTTCCTAGATAAATATTTTCATTTCAAGAAATAAGGTTAGTAGGTTTGTTTCCTAATCTTTTATTACTCCCTGGTTTTGACTAGTTTTTGATATTTGCGTGCAGATATAATAGAATGAGCAATAGAAATAGAAATTGGATGTATGAACGACTTGATGATCGCGGTCATGTGTAACATACACTTGACTAAACTTGTTTAATTATCATGTTTCATATGCATGTTAGTTTAAAAATGAATATTATTAGATATTATGTGGTTTTAAACGTTTAAAGTAGGTAGTTATAATGGAATAAAATTATATGTGTTAAAAACACCATTTTTCGATATGGTTTTGAGCGTCGAGTTATAACGAAATAGTTTTATAAGATTTGAAGTTAAACTAAGTTTAGAATAATTTGGAATGTATTGGAAGTGATGGGGATGTCTTATGTGATTCCGATCAAAAAGTCAACTATCGGAATTAACGAAAGTATAACATCTAAGTTGGAAATATGTAAAACTGATTTTTTTAGAAGATCTTTTCTGGGATATTTTTATTGAAGTTGTAAATTATCTCGTTAGAAACGTATAGGCGAAAACCTCATCGAAAACGGAGTTCTGAGCGAAGAGTTATGCAATTTTTAGTGTTTAGGGGTAAAACGGGTACCCAAACCGGGTCAAACCCGACCCAACTCGGATTTTTACCCATTAAAACACGATTTTGGGTCATTTTTCTGCCATTTTCAGTTCCTCACCATCCATATGGGAGATTTTCACACACATGATCAATCTTGAACAAGTTTTGAAGATTAAATCAAGATTTTGAGTGTTCTTGAAGTATCAAGTCTAGTAATCAAGGTATGAACTCTTAATTTTTGGATTAACCCTTGTAATTAGTGAGTTATTAAGAGATTAGGGTTTGATCAAAATGGGTTTACCACTTATTTCATGAAATTAGGCATGATTTTATGTTATTTACCTAGAATCTTAAATGGAAATCAAGTAACTACATGTAAACTTGAGAATTAATCACGGTTTAAGAGTAATTAGTGAAAATTAGTAATGAAACTCATGGTTTATACTTGAATTAGCATGAATTACTAAAATATTCAGTGTTATCATTGTAAAACAAGAACTTAGTGATATTGATCTTGAGGTTTGATCATGTAAAGGGTAAAATGAAATCATAAAGGGTATAATTGTCCTGTTTTTGTAAAAATCACCAAAAATTGTAGAAAAATCGTATGGATATGTGCTCTATATCCTTGGAAATCTGAGAATGTGTACTTTGATTTTTGTTTAAAAACCAAAATCTAATTCCGGACTTAAGATGGGTGAAAACAACTATATATTCAGTGCAGTAAGGCTGAATTTTGACAGCTTTGAGAGATTTTGACAGCTTTGGGATGTTGTGTTGTAAAATTCATAGTAAATTATAGAAAAATCATAAAAATGTGAGGTCAGTGGCATTAGAAAGATATAAGAGTCTATTTTGTTAATATTTATAATTTGTTAGTTATTTTGATATTTAAGAAGGGTAAAACAGATCTGCAAGTGACAGCTATACAAAGAACAAAAACTAAAATTTCCAAATTGAAAACAACATAACTTGAGATTAGTTGAGTAATTGCTTATAAAATCTGAAATATGAACTCCAGGGGTATAATTGAAGGTTTTAGAGGCCTGAGGATGGTGTAATTTCACCAGAATTCAGAATTCTATCGCAACATTCGGTTACAGCACAGTGAGTTCAATATATAGGAACAATTGTATGTTATGTGTTATATGTGCTATGTGCTTTTCCGTTGTTATTATTTCTCCTATTTATGATAGCAAAGCTATACCTTTAACCATGTGATCAGTGAAAGGACTTAGATTCACGGTGGTACTGGTATGTAGCCTCTGGCCATGTAGTGCATGTCTCGTAAGAGAATGACTTCTATTCTATGGCATTGGCAGAAGGTTAGACAAGGCTGAAAGCCTGAAATCTACCAAAATGTTTAAATCAGAAAGTGTATGTCTTCTGTTCCATTTGGGTCGAAGCTTTATTGATGTATATCAAGTATAGAAATTGTTATGTATCATTGATTGTATATCTTTGAATCAAATCATTGATTGATATGGAAAGGTTGTCACATGATTCACATATGCCTTTGTTGTTCTTTGTTCCTCTTTGCTTCTGTCATATTGGTATATATATGACATAACGTTATATTGTATCTATTTTTGAACTCACTAAGCATCACCGCTTATCCCTCTCAGTGTTATTGCAGGTGATATGCGTCTAATATAGTTATGTACTGTTAGAAGATGTGGAATAGATAATATTATTACTTTTGTATTTAGTGTATAAATTCATGGGAAATTATGTAATATACTAAAACTTAGTCGGTTTGTATCCAGTCTTTTGTACTTAAACTATCAATGTAAAATATTGTTTATGAATATGCATGTAGCATGTTTTGGAGTAACTTGGAGTAACAATGTCTTTAATATGAAAGTTTGGGTCTTTCAATCATGGTATCAGAGCACTAGTTTAAGAGAACTAAATATCACGGATTGATATTTAGACTTAAACTGTCTAACGTTCAATATATGAACGGAGTCATTTATAAGTATATGGATACAAACCATAGGAAAGATTTAAGTGGGGTATTGGGTAGTGATAAATCCTAGTATTTTAAAATATTAAGTTACTTCAAAATTTTTAGAGAAGTAGTTTAAGTGAACTAGGAATTTTGAGAATTTTTAGACTTAAACAAAGATTGTTAAGGGATGATGGTACGATGTGTGCCTAGTATATTTTAGGTTGAATACCTAAATGAACACAAGCACTAGAATATTAGAGGAGATATGCCTTATATTCTAATATGTGCTAAATGATAAATGGATATAGTATGCCTTAGGTTGCTTACTTATATTGCTATTACTTGAGAAAGTTTAAGGTCTGTTGCTGACCTTGGTCTGGAAGAGGAAATTTTATGTATTCCAGATTCTAAAATTTCTGCATTAGAACTGATATGAAACCTTCTGAAGTGATAAAAAGACTTATGATAGTCGACATCGATAATTTTATAGATAAACGATCGAGGGATATCGTAAAATAATATTTATCAAGTAATATCGTAAATAGTGTATTAATACCTATAGAGTGGTGTTGTACATTTCAAACTATGTTTAGTGAAATAATAACACCGTTGGAAGAATGATGTGCGTTTGAAACACATTTGGGTGAAATAAATGTGTTGGTGCAATCTATGAAGTTGTTCCACTGTTGTCCAGATTGAAGCAGTGATTGTTTATAGAGTTAGAAGAGCCGAAGATGGTGATAAATACTTCGACAGTATTGAAATTTATGTTGTGTAAGATTTAGAAGAATTAAAAGAAGAAGATATATACGCATGGTTTGCATGAGTTATAAGATGATGCAGGTACTTGGAGAACGTTTGTCTCCGTGCTTCTAGAGTAAATTCTGGTATAGTGTGTCTTGTAGAGTAGACACTACCCGAGAAAGAATTTATATGAAGAATTGGAAATAAAATTTCTATCGACCTATGAAAAAATATTAGGATATGCTAGATCGAGCATATGCATGAGAAGAATCTTAGAAGGTGAGTATAGGAAATCTAAGATATGTTTGATAGAAACGTGAAATCCCTAGTTGAGTCTAGGAGAAATTGTCGTATGTACTTGTTTGAACACATTCATGTGTGATGAGTCGCTTTGTAAAAAATTTTGAATGGTGACTTGGAAAACTGCGAGATAATACTTGGGACGAGTATGAGTAGGTGTGAATAGTAGTAGAGGCCTATACTACTGGAAGCACAGGACTCACACTTGGATCAGGGAAAGTCACAAGGTTACCAAGAAGCTAGTAATTGATTCCGTTTTTGTTCAGGTATGTTGTTACCATCGTTTCGGTAATGACTAAAAAGATGATTGTTATTCCGACCCTAGTGGTCATATCAAATCGAGTCCAACTAAGACGAGTATGTTACGTAGTTCAGAGAACCAAGTTCGATGTAGCATCTAACTTAATCCAGAAGATTGAACTGAAAGGTAATTGAAGCGATTAACAGAAGTATCGTGATCGTTGTTAAGATAAGAGCTCTTAGCTAGAAATGTTACTTGCTATGAAGAGATTATATCACATGAGAACATGAAGGAAGGTTTCTTCCGTGATAATATTTGAATATTATAGACAAGAGTCTGGTTTGTTGTGTGTCTTTTACGTTACAAAAATCAAAGGTCATTAGAATATGACCATTCGAGTTGTTGTTGTAGAAAAAGTGAAGACCTTATCTTGGGTTAAGTCTATAAATCAAATTTAAGAAGGACCCGAATGTTGTGACTAGTTCATTTCTCGTCAACTCTAGACCTGCTCTCATCTTATTTGATTATGATGCCTTAGATTATTTTGTGTCTCATGAAATTGCGCATTCTTTTCAAATTGCTTGATATGCACTCGCTCAACCATTTCACGTAGATACCACATGAAATGTATCATTGCTTGCTGATAAAGTCTATAGAGATTTTGTCATAGAAACTGAAGGTTATAGTTTTCTTGCTAACCGTATACCTATCTTCTTGCCCAAATTTGATATTATTCTCGGCATGGATTGGTTGTTAAAGAACCACACATAACTCATGTGTTACGAAAAGATGGTACGCATCTCTGTCAAAGGGAAGGTTCCTATTTATGTCTTCGGTAAACAAAGACTTAAAAATCTTAAAAATAATCTCTTTCCTAGAAACCCGTAAACTTATATCGAAGGGTTATTCTGCTTATCTAGCCTATACAGTTGATACGTCAAAAGAGGAGAAGAAAACTGTAAATAATATTCCCGAATATCCTGACGCTTTTCTCGATGATTTACCTAGACTATCTCGAATAGATTCAATGGAGAAATACGCACAAGTATACTTGGATGAAACTGATGCGAGACATGGTGTGCCACTAAAGATTATTTCCAATCGTGATACTTGCTTCACTTCTCATTTTTGGGCAAGTATGCAATGTGAAATGGGATCTCGTGTTACTCTTAGCATAGCCTATCATCCCAGACTGATGGTAAGAAGAAAAGAACAATCCAAACAGTAGAAAATATATTGAATGTATATAAAGCATTATATAGGCGTAAATGTCATACTATGTTGGCATGATGTAGGACAGAAAGTCCTTAGTGGTCCTGAAACTATACACGGTTTTGGAAAACAAAGAACATGCATGCAACTATACACGGTTTTGGAACGAGACTTACAAACTACTTTTTATAGAAAATATTGGATTTTCTGGAGTTTTACAACTTATTATAAGAAAAGATATTACAAAGTTTTTCCTACAAATATGCTTATGAACTCACCAACATTCTATGTTGATGCTTTTGAAAACGACTTGTATTCCCAGGGACTCAGTGAACAGGTACTCGAGCCTTGGATCTGGATTATTTTACTACCTTTTGAGCAACCATACTTTATGTTATTTTTGTGTAATTGATAGACAAGTACAATTTGTAAAACAATGAATGTTGGTATGTTGTAATGTATGATGTTTGGTTGCTATGTTTCATTCATATTCAATTGTTATGATACTACACAAAGAAGTCATCCGCCCCCAGACGTTTCCGTCGTTCCGCCGTTCTGGTTTGGGGGTGTGACAAGTTAAATACTTGTTTAATTGAGATCTACCATGTTATTTCCTAGATTAATATTTTCATTTCAAGAAATAAGGTTAGTAGGTTTGTTTCCTAATCTTTTATTACTCCCTGGTTTTGACTAGTTTTTGATATTTGCGTGCAGATATAATAGAATGAGCAATAGAAATAGAAATTGGATGTATGAACGACTTGATGATCGCGGTCATGTGTAACATACACTTGACTAAACTTGTTCAATTATCATGTTTCATATGCATGTTAGTTTAAAAATGAATATTATTAGATATTATGTGGTTTTAAACGTTTAAAGTAGGTAGTTATAATGGAATAAAATTATATGTGTTAAAAACACCATTTTTCGATATGGTTTTGAGCGTCGAGTTATAACGAAATAGTTTTATAAGATTTGAAGTTAAACTAAGTTTAGAATAATTTGGAATGTATTGGAAGTGATGGGGATGTCTTATGTGATTCCGATCAAAAAGTCAACTATCGGAATTAACGAAAGTATAACATCTAAGTTGGAAATATGTAAAACTGATTTTTTTAGAAGATCTTTTCTGGGATATTTTTATTGGAAGTTGTAAATTATCTCGTTAGAAACGTATAGGCAAAAACCTCATCGAAAACGGAGTTCTGAGTGAAGAGTTATGCAATTTTTAGTGTTTAGGGGTAAAACGGGTACCCAAACCGGGTCAAACCCGACCCAACTCGGATTTTTACCCATTAAAACACGACTTTGGGTCATTTTTCTGCCATTTTCAGTTCCTCACCATCCATATGGGAGATTTTCACACACATGATCAATCTTGAACAAGTTTTGAAGATTAAATCAAGATTTTGAGTGTTCTTGAAGTATCAAGTCTAGTAATCAAGGTATGAACTCTTAATTTTTGGATTAACCCTTGTAATTAGTGAGTTATTAAGAGATTAGGGTTTGATCAAAATGGGTTTACCACTTATTTCATGAAATTAGGCATGATTTTATGTTATTTACCTAGAATCTTAAATGGATATCAAGTAACTACATGTAAACTTGAGAATTAATCACGGTTTAAGAGTAATTAGTGAAAATTAGTAATGAAACTCATGGTTTATACTTGAATTAGCATGAATTACTAAAATATTCAGTGTTATCATTGTAAAACAAGAACTTAGTGATATTGATCTTGAGGTTTGATCATGTAAAGGGTAAAATGAAATCATAAAGGGTATAATTGTCCTGTTTTTGTAAAAATCACCAAAAATTGTAGAAAAATCGTATGGATATGTGCTCTATATCCTTGGAAATCTGAGAATGTGTACTTTGATTTTTGTTTAAAAACCAAAATCTAATTCCGGACTTAAGATGGGTGAAAACAGCTATATATTCAGTGCAGTAAGGCTGAATTTTGACAGCTTTGGGAGATTTTGACAGCTTTGGGATGTTGTGTTGTAAAATTCATAGTAAATTATAGAAAAATCATAAAAATGTGAGGTCAGTGGCATTAGAAAGATATAAGAGTCTATTTTGTTAATATTTATAATTTGTTAGTTATTTTGATATTTAAGAAGGGTAAAACAGATCTGCAAGTGACAGCTATACAAAGAACAAAAACTAAAATTTCCAAATTGAAAACAACATAACTTGAGATTAGTTGAGTAATTGCTTATAAAATCTGAAATATGAACTCCAGGGGTATAATTGAAGGTTTTAGAGGCCTGAGGATGGTGTAATTTCACCAGAATTCAGAATTCTATCGCAACATTCGGTTACAGCACAGTGAGTTCAATATATAGGAACAATTGTATGTTATGTGTTATATGTGCTATGTGCTTTTCCGTTGTTATTATTTCTGCTATTTATGATAGAAAAGCTATACCTTTGACCATGTGATCAGTGAAAGGACTTAGATTCATGGTGGTACTGGTATGTAGCCTCTGGCCATGTAGTGCATGTCTCGTAAGAGAATGACTTCTATTCTATGGCATTGGCAGAAGGTTAGACTAGGGTGAAAGCCTGAAATCTACCAAAATGTTTAAATCAGAAAGTGTATGTCTTCTGTTCCATTTGGGTCGAAGCTTTATTGATGTATATCAAGTATAGAAATTGTTATGTCTCATTGATTGTATATCTTTGAATCAAATCATTGATTGATATGGAAAGTTTGTCACATGATTCACATATGCCTTTGTTGTTCTTTGTTCTTCTTTGCTTCTGTCATATTGGTATATATATATGGCATAACGTTATATTGTATCTGTTTTTGAACTCACTAAGCGTCACCGCTTATCCCTCTCAGTGTTTAATTATTGCAGGTGATATGCGTCCAATATAGTTATGTACTGTTAGAAGATGTGGAATGGATAATATTATTACTTTTGTATTTAGTGTATAAATTCCTAGGAAATTATGTAATATACTAAAAATTAGTCGGTTTGTATCCAGTCTTTTGTACTTAAACTATCAATGTAAAATATTGTTTATGAATATGCATGTAGCATGTTTTGGAGTAACTTGGAGTAACAATGTCTTTAATATGAAAGTTTGGGTCTTTCATCATGTCTCTCATCTTTTGTTAATGGTGTGAAAACATTCATCGAGTTTGCTTCTACTAAGCAAAGTTATATGGATGGAGATAAAATTAAATGCCCATGCACGAAATGAAATAACAAACCATATAAAGAAGTTGATGAGGCAAAATATCAATTATACAAGTTTGGTTTTGTTCCAAATTATGGGTTTTGGGATAAACATGGAGAAACATCATTGGATAGTACTTCATTGGGGATGGATGATACATACACGAGTTCAAATGAACACCATGATCCTACTTATAGAGAACTGGTTATGGATGCAACGGGTCCTGATTTCATGACTAGAACTCTTGATGAGGAGCCAAATCCAGAAGATAAGAAGTTTTTTGATATGCTAGGGGCAGCCGATAAAGAGTTGTGGCCTGGTTGTAAAAAGGTGACACAACTATCTGTTGTAGCTCGAATATTGAATATAAAATCAGAATAGCGCATCCCTGAGTTATGTTTTGATGCCATCTGCCAATTGATAAAGGATGGGTTACCGGAGGAGAATAACATGGTTGATAGTTTATACGAGAGCAAAAAGTTAATACAAGCATTGAGTTTACCTGTGGAATTGATTGACTGATGCAGGTCTGGATGTATGATATATTGGAGGGGCGACAAAGATCTTGATCGGTGCAAATTTTGCAACACACAGAGGTACAAAAAGTCAAGAAATTCGTCCACACGTTCGCATATAGCTTTCAAGAGAATGCATTATTTCCCCTTGACTCCAAGGTTGAAGAGACTATACGCTTCACAAACAACAACTGCTTCCATGCGATGTCACGCTGATAATCATGGCCACCATGTCGGTGTAATGTGTCATCCATCTGATTCTGAAGCATGGAAGCAGTTTGTTATTAACCATCCTTCATTTTCAGCCGAAAGACGTAATGTTAGATTAGGCCTATGTACAAATGGGTTTCAACCCCATGGAGCTTCAGGAAAACAATATTCATCTTGGTCTGTCATGATAACACCTTATAATTTGCCATCGTCCATGTGTATGAAAGAGCCTTACATGTTTTTGATTGTAATTGTGCCTGGACCAACAAACCCTAAGCAAAACTAAATGTCTTCCATCAACCAGTTATTGCAGAACTCAAACAGTTGTGGGAAGAAGGTGTTTTAACTTATGATGTTTCTTTGAAACAAAATTTTCAATTAAGAGCTGCATTGATGTGGACAATTAACGATTTTCCAGCGTATGGAATGTTATCAGGATGGGCAACCGCAGGGAAGCTAGCATGTCCATATTGTGGGAAACATACACAAGCTTTTAGGCTTGAAAATGGTAAGAAGATGTCATGGTTTGATTGCCATAGAAGATTCCTCACCACTAATCATCCATATAGAAAAGATAAAAATAAGTTCAAAAAGAATCGTGTAGAGACAAAAGGTCCTCCTCCAAGTATGAATGGTGGAGAAACCATAATGCAAATTAAAGAACTTGGTTTGTTAAAAGTGACTGGACTTAATGCCGACGTAGTAAATAAATCACGTGGCAAATGTGGTTGGAAAAAGAGAAGCATATTATGGGATTTACCATATTGGAAAACAAACCTCATTAGACATAATTTTGATGTTATGCATATTGAGAAGAATTTTTTTGAGAATATGTTTTACAATATAATGGATGTTAAGAAGAAGACAAAGGACAATGAAAATGCGAGAGATGATCTGAAACTCTATTGTAAGAAGAGAAAAGTAGTAGATCAAAATCAAAGAGCATATTATGCATTAGAGAAGAGGCAAAAGAAAGTCATATGTGAATGGGTAGAGAGTTTGAGTTTTCCCGATGGTTATGTTTCAAATTTGAGGAGGTGTGTAGATTTGAGTGCATGTAGACTGTTTGGAATGAAAAGCCATGATTGCCATGTTTTTATGCATAAATTGTTGCCGATTGCATTCCGCGAGATGTTGCCAAAAAATGTGTGGGAAGCAGTTACCGAGATAAGTCTTTTCTTCAAAAGCTTAACTTCAACAGTAATTACAATAGAAGACATGAAAAGGATTGAAGCTGAGATCCTAGTAATTCTTTGTAAATTAGAGACCATCTTTGTTCCTAGTTTCTTTGACTCGATGGAGCATTTGCCGATACATTTGTCGTACGAAGCAATGATAGCCGGTCTCGTGCAATATCAATGGATGTATCCATTTGAGAGGTTTGTTTTGTAGATCACATTGTATTTCAAAATTGTAAGTTGTTACTCTTGGTTAACATATCAAATGTTATACATTACATTTATTCACCAGTTGAAAAAAGATGTGAAAAATAAAGCTAAAGTGGAAGGGTCGATTTGCAATGCATACTTAGTTCGTGAAGCATCAAACTTTTGCTCTCATTATTTTGAGCCTAGTGTTCATACACGTAATAGAAAGGTGCATCGAAATGATGATGGAGGAGTTGAAGATGATGATGACAACAAATTTTTTTACTATATTTTCATATCCTGGCCGCCCATATGGGAAACTCAAGAGTAGAATTTTGACTGATGAGGTAAAGAAGTCTGACTGATGAGGAATTCAATGCAGCCCATTCTTACGTATTGGTTAATGAAAAGGAGATGCAACCTTACCTCAGGTAGTATTATGAACAATATTTAAGTCGATTTTTATTTAAGTTCATAAGTTTAAACAATTTAAATGGTAATGTGCAGGAAGTATGAAGAGTCATTGAAAGACCTAAATCTGGATATAAGTGAAGATGATCTTGCTGCTGAAGTGGATGAAAACTTTGCTACATGGTTTCAAAACTATGTGACTTTTAAGTTGTTGTTTTCTTTTCTTTTGAGAAACTTCTAATGTATTTCATTCTTTGTCATATATGCACGTCAAAATGAAATAAAGAACAAGTACATACATGATCTTTCTAGAAGACCATTGATGATGGTGAAATTATATAATGTATATAGTAAATGGTTACAAGTTTCACACAGAATCACACGGTGCAAACAAATCAACAATGAATAGTGAAGTGTGTATAAGTAGCCCATTTGGTGATTACTATGGCAAGTTGTTGGAAATATTAGAAGTTGAATACCCCGGTTTTCCAATTAAAACAACAACATTGTTTAAATGTCATTGGTATGATCCAACACCTAATGCAGGAGTCAAGGTTCACAACCAATATAACTTGGTTGATATAAGCCAACGAAGAAATTTCAACAAGTTTGAGCCATTTTTTTAGCCATGAAAGCTACTCAAGTCTGTTTCATTCCTTACCCAAGCTTGAAACAAAACAACTCTGATTGGTTGGCCATATGTAAAGTTAAACCTCGTGGATGGAGTGAGATAAGAAAAAAAGACGTTGCTTTTCAAGAAGAAGAATTTGATGTTGGGTTTTGATACGAAATAAAAGTTTGTTTTTCACAAAAACCGGCAACGGAAGACTTTAAAAATAAGAAGTTTATTTTTTGTTCATAACAAAACCAAACCATCATGGATCCATTTATAGAGGTTAGAATGAAATAAAACCAACCATAGGATATTTTAGAGATAACCTTTGAAGCCTTTGAACCCACTTGGTTTTGGGGTGTTGATGAAGATAACAAAAGATCAAAGTGTATGATCTTCTCTACAAGTATCCACCAATAAGAGTAAGGCACTTGGAATGCTAGTTCTTTCTTGTATTCTTGAGTGTCTAAAGCCTTTAAGTGCTTAACTCAATTAAGCACTAAATGTAACAACTCAAGAGGTCTTCTAAACACCAACCTAACTTCAAAAGAGAGAGAGAGAGAGAGGAAGAAGAGAAGAAGAACCCACAGTTCTAGAGAGAAAAGAGAGGAAGAAGAAGAGCTTCAATCTTGCTAAAAAATACAAGCCTCATGCATCTCTTATATAGCCCATGAAAAGTAAGGTCTAACCATTAAAATAATCTAAAATAATGGTAGCCTTTAGAAGCATGGGAAACAAAAGATGGAAGGTTGAAAAAGCAACCTTCCACACCATCATTATGTTTTGGCCATGTCTCTTTAAAAAAGAAAGATTCTTTATTTTTTATAGACTCCAAGTTTATAAAATATAAACTTTGTCTTTAGGTAAAAGACAAAAGAATTCAACTAGTCTAAAATATTGTGCATGACTTATTAATTCATACCATATGAAATAATAACTAGTGATACTCTCTTATAACTATTATTTTCACAAAAACAATAATTATTCCCTAATTAAAATACAAGAATTGATATTATTTATAAATAATCATATTAATAATAAATATACAAAATGTGCCAACTTGATAAAGGTGTGACCCTATAGGATCATATATTATTAGCAATATCACTCCATAATGATTCTTGGGCATAGAGATCCAACAATTGAAGCAAATGAAATCATTAACACTACACCAAAAACAATCGAGTATGACATCTTAATCAATGAGTTAGATAATGAAAATAATAATGAGGGTGAGTTTGATGATGAAAGTGAGGGTGAGTTTGAGTACAGTATATCAACCAATGAAGAAGAAGACAACGACGAAGAAGATAATCTTTTTGATTGTGATTAGCATCTTAAGGTAATTACTCATTTACCACTTTGATTTTATTGTACTTTTATCAATTTCTACATAATTGTTTTTGAAATTTACTGCTATAACTTTATTTCTTAACCAAAAGAGCAGCATACTTGCATTGTTTTTTACCAATAAGAATTTTGCTATTATGGGTTACATATAATTATTGAAGGCACTACCTTGGTGGCTAAACTTATAATATTTTCCATTTCTACATCAACTTCAATTTAATAGGTCTCTCAATACCATTTTGGTTCATGTACTCTGAAAGTTAATAAAATTTTGTTACAAGTTAACACATAACAAATTGTACGTGTTTATGGAATTCAGATAAGCTCAAAGGGAGGAAGAGATAACTTAACTATAATGACACATTCCTCCACTTCAAGTAAGTCTTGGGTTTTCCCAACATAAATGCAACATTTCCTTTTTTGGCTTGGTTTTAGTGTCAAGAAAACATATTAAATATCAAACTAACCATAATAGATAAAACGAAAGATCAAATAGACAAAATACTAATACTATCCTTCTCTTTGTTAATGGGTCTTGATTAAGTATCAATATGACCAAACTACCCTAGGAGAACACTATGTAGCATAGGTGGAATAGTATATTTATATACCCTTAAAAAGACTTCCAAACAAAAAAGGCAAAAAAAAAAAATAAAAAAAATAAGAGGAGATGACTTGTTAGGGGCAGTTTAGTCTTTTTTTCATTGCGAAGTCGAGACAAGTTTTGGATTCATAGTCTTCATATCATAATTGCTTTAATGGGTTTGGCTGTAAAATTTATGGTCGTCTTCCAATCCCCAAAAACGATGTTGCGAACAAGCTTATTTTTAACTTGGAAATTAACTTGATTTTTTACATTTTCTAGCAACAAATCAGTTACTACCACAAATAATAAGCTAAGGTAAGTAACTACAAGCCTAATATGTTATAGGGATAAAGGCAAGTAATAGCATCCTAATTTCATTTTTCTTTCTACTACAACATTGTACCTTCAGTCTTTTTCTCATTAAGGCATTGTATGTTTAGTTGCAAAATCTACTAATTTGTAGCATTGTGTCGAAAAATCTACCCAATTATATTTATAGCAGTAAAAGCTGCTTTACATTTGTATGACATTGATCGAATGCATACTTTGACCTTGCATGATTCTCTTTGTATCTTGGCGTCTTAATTGATCGAATGCATCATCATCTTCAAAAATTAATCAATCTGAGAAAAAAAAAAGAGAAAGCAAAAGAAGAAATCAATCGGATGCAAAAAGAGATTTCCAATCTATCAGAAAGCTTAAAGAAGCTTAAGCAAGACTCAAAAGAAAAAGACAAGAAGATTGAAGTTGCAGAAGCTAATGTCACTCCCCTTCAGAAACAATCTGCTGATTTGCTTCTTGAATATGATCGTCTTCTTAAAGACAATCAAAACCGACAATGTAGGGGTTAGATTAAATTATATTTTATCTAAAAAGCACTTTTAATAATTAATTTTGGTTTTAAATTTCCAATTATGAACATATAAATGATGGGGGTCAATTACATTTTTTGTCCCTATGGT
Organism: Lactuca virosa; assembly: GCF_052849685.1. NCBI lineage: Eukaryota > Viridiplantae > Streptophyta > Magnoliopsida > Asterales > Asteraceae > Lactuca > Lactuca virosa. The sequence goes on from NC_136430.1 coordinate 205,863,303, forward strand.
TTGCTGAATTGTATGGATATGTTTAGTTATGATTTTTTTTAACTATGGGGTAAATTAAATGACGTTTGTCACTCTTTCAGTTCCTAACCTTTTAACTTAACGACTCAACTGTTGAGTTTTTAAAAATTGACCATTTTGCCCATATCTTCTTCATCATAAGGTTTGAGTGAAGATGTATTGAATCAAGTAATGAACGTAGAATCGGAGTTACGAGAATTAAGAACACCGAGAGTAAATAATATCTGGTTTCAGCTCTATTATGCTTCAAGTTTACAAAGAGATCATAGACAAGACATGCTCCCCAAAACTCTTATCTATCTCTAAGTAACACCCCTATTTATAGGAGAACAATGAAGCACACAAAAAATACTAAGGCTAGCATTAGGCTTCGACATTAAGGTACCTTAGTAAATACATAACAAAATTAACGAAAGCAACTATTACACAGACTTCGACATATTACAACATAATTTCAACCTTACAATCTCCCCCTTTGTAATAATGTCGAACTTGTCAATTGGTGAGAATCTATGCAGCAAAATGCATCATTCTGCGAATCTCCGTATACCAGCTCATAACCTTCTTAAGCTTTGCTTTATCACCATCATTGTTCTTTTTTCAGTTATTCATACGAACAATGAAGTTCGTATATTGAGTTGTAGTATATATTTCCACTTCACTTTCTTGAAACAGAAATCTTTTTGCTTTCCCATTCTTGTCTTTTCCAGCAAAAACCAATCCAAAAGGCTTCAAACAAATCTCCCCATAAGCATATTTCTTCAATTCAGCTTGTGACTTCGACACTTCCATAGTCACTTTAACTTCCTTCCCAAGTGCCGTTGACAATTCAACATCAGTCAAGGCTAGACAATCATAATAATTGTCTATAAAAATTTTGATATGACCAAGACCTAGTCTCAAAATTTCCTTATCAGTTCCTTGAAGTTGTGAAGCATCCATGTCTTTCAGAATTAAAGCAACTTGGATAAGATGATTCAAGTTCATGAGAGGGAAATCTGCAATCGAGAAATCACATACAACCTTGTTTGCTCTAACAACATGAGAACGAAAGTTCTATATCATGTTCTCAAACATTACATCTTTTGTAATACTCAACACCCTTGTGATCTTGATGAGAGACCAAACTTCCTCTCGTTCCTTTCCAACAACAGCATGAAACCTAAGTTTCATATGAAGAAAGTCATCTTCGTTCTTGAACATCTCTATCACCTTATACTGAATAGTAATGAACATCATTTCGTTAATAGGAAAGTCGAGTTGATTCAAATCAGAATTTTCGATAGAATAAATCTTTTGTGGTTTCTTATCGAATGCATACATTTGATTGTATGACACTCGGGCTTCGATGTTTTCATAACTATGCAACTTCTTAGGATCTCCCTTATCCATGTGTGGTGGATCACTCTCACGAAGCCTCAATATGCTTTGAATTTGTCTCTGTTTCTCCATTTCAGCTTCTACCTCAGCCTTCTTCTCTTCTTTTGATTTTTCAACCACAATTACTTTCCCTTTATCTATTACAGTTTCAGAAATTGTTGGCTTTGAAGAGCTTGAACTCCCTCCTTCAGTTATTGAACCAAACACAATTCCTTTTACTATAGGTTTTGTTATGGTTTTGATGGCTTGTGTTGTATTGACATTCGAAACAATTGGAGTGATGATTTGAGTTGATACTACCTTTGTTGAAACTTGAGTAGGTATCACTTTTTCGACAGTTGTGGACTTGTCTTTTCCTTCATTCAAAACCTTCGAAGTTTTACCTACTTGAGCTTTCTTCTCTTTTTCTCCCCCTTGCACCCCTGTGAAAACAGGTGGGGCACCAGTAGGTAGCATATTTGCAAACTTCGAAATTGGAGAAACAGCCTTCTGAATAGCCTGATCCAAACTGTGTAACTTCTGAGTTAAAAACTCAGGAGTTAAAAACGAAGTTGGAGTAGGTTTTGAGACTAAGTCTTTCAGTTCACCAAGTAAAGTACCCATCTTGCCGAAATTTTGACCATCTTCTATAGCCTTTGCGTCAAACTTAGGAGATATTGATTGATACCATTCGACAATCTTGGTAACTGCAGCCAAATTGGTGTCAACATTCGACTTGATTATTAAATAGTTGGAATTCAGCTCATTTATCTCTTTTGAGAATTCAACCTTCAGCTCCTCAAGTTTTCGATTGACATATTCTCGTACAGTCTTGATATCTTTAACAAAAAGAACATGTCGTTCTTTTGCTGTCATACGAAGATCTTTGATTTCAGAATTAAACGAATCGGCCTGAGCCTTGACCCTCAATTCGTTATTTTTGTCCATAACATCCAATTGTTTCTGCATTCTAAGCTCCATGGCCTTCAACATAACATCAACTTCTATTCCTGAAACCGAATTCTTGGCACCAAAATCAGCTTGTGATTGTAGAATAGAGTTAAGTTTCCTGTTCAGAATTTTAAACTGCTTACCAGACATCAACATGTGATATGGTATATCCTCTTCTTCTGAATCAAAATGAAGATCATCAAACGTTCCTCCGAAACCTCTGCCATCTGTTTCATCATCGGAATTGGGTTTTGGTGTAGTTGTGGATTGAGATTGAAAAAGAGTGGTAATGGGCTGTTCTTGAATATGTTCGAATGTAGGTGATTTGGTAACTGTTTGAACTTGAGTGACAAAAAGTGGAAGTGAAACATCAACAGTTGAAATAGATGTGAACAGAGATGTAATAGGAATACCTTGAGTAATCAGTGATTGAGACCCTTCAACACTCTTCTTAACATGTGCACCCGTATCAGACACGTTTGCACCAATGTTAGAAATTAGAACCTCCTCAGTAACTGATTTGGTAATAACAATTTCGAGTGGAGTTGTTTTTGTTGTTGAGGAAATGAAGGTAGTGGTTTGTGGTAAGGATAATGGTGGAGAATTTGATCCTAATGGTGTTTCTGGGATAATTTCACTATCAGAGGAATCTTCATGGATAACCAACTTCCTTTTCTTTCTCTTTTCGGCAATATGCTTTGCCACATCCTCAGCTCGTCTTTTCTTCGAGGATGGGGACACCGGGGCTGGTATAGGACGAATAATCACCCCTAGACTGTTTATTTGTGTCTTTCGAACAGTTGGTGAAAGATCATCAGACGATGTTCGAAATATATGAGACATCTTCCTTAGGCGCTTAAAAACCCCTGATTTTGAAGGAATGAAGTCCTTCGAAGACTCAGTAACCACTTTCTTCTTAGGCTTCTCAATTTTCTTTGAAACGTTCTCCTTTTCAACAATAATCTTCTTAGGAGACTTAGAATTGACTTTCTTGGGACTTTCTGGAACAACAACTTCATCTGGAACCTTCTTGGACTTCTTTGACTTCTTAGATGACCCTTGATTACTACTTTCTAACAATACACCAGTTGCAATAGAAGGATTTACATTCTTCAAATAAGCCACCAAGACAGAATTTGATGGATCAATCTTCTTAAGCATCCCATCAGGAATTCTAGCAACATTGGGGAAAACCTCTTAATCATCTTCCACTGACTTCGTAAAGTGATACTTCATAAATTCTACTTTAGCTTCATCAACAGGAACTGGAATACCCTCCTTCTCATAATCATACTGAAGTATTAAACTCCAGTATCGAGCACACGAAATCCCCTATACCACATTTGTATTTTCCACACTCTTCAGAAACTCTTTCCACATTTGAGTTGAGAAATCAATAGCAAGATCATAGTAAATGTCAGCAACCATGACATATACGTCCATTCTTCCTTTGTCTAATCCAACACTTCGACCAATCAAACAGCGAAGAAAAATACCAAACAGAAAGTTCCAAATGCTTGGAAGGCCTGACTTCTTGAAATCACTAATCTTGGTGAGTGGGGGTTGATGACCCATCTCGTTGAACATGTGAATGACTTGAGCATTGGTGAGAGTATAGTACGGTGGAGAATTGGGGATTCCAAGAATTTGACAAAATAGTTTCTTGGAAAGACGAACCTTCTTATCATTCACCAAGTTGAATGTAATCACATCTAGTGCTTTGCTGTAGGTAGCAGTTGAACCAGCCATTGATAACCAGGACATCGGAACAACAAAGGCGTTGAACATAGCAGTGGCAAGACTTGAATGTTGAAGAGCAACAATCAATATCTTGAGTTCTTCTGGATACAATGAAACATCAGCCTCAACTTGATAATTGGTGCTTTGAATCTTCATGATTGGTTGAGATACAACTTCGTCTGTAGTGTTGGTTGGATCAGTAGCCATTGATTAGGGTTTTGAGAAATTCTTGAAGAACAGAGAAATTTTAGGGCTTTGTGATCATCTGAGAATTTGAACGCGTAATTATAATAGGAAATAATAATTTCCTTTTATATGTAACCCCAATGGAATTCCAAACGGTTTCTTTAAGAGTAACCCACATATGTCCTTGAAACTCGCAACACTAGCCGTTATGATCACCACGTCAGATAAAGTACCTTGAAAATCGGACCAAGTTGCCAAGCAGTCACATCAAACTGTTCGTGAGTACCAAGTGGATAAGATCGAAAACCTTCGGCATGGAGGTTAGGCTCTTTCGTTTTTGGGTTTAGAAACAAAGTCATATGTCACAACTGGTATTTTTACCAGGAAATTCTGTGATCATGTAAACATCATCTATGATAATACTTGTAACTCTAACTTGATATCATACACTATGTTCATTCTATGATCACAAACTTAGTCAAGATTTACAATTGAAATTCAAAACTCTATGCAAAACATTTCAGAAAGTCAATTGGGGAGTTGAATACCCTACAGATCCAAGTTCAAGTTCATTATGGGCTAGGATTTCCTTATTGGGCCTAATGGACCAATAAGCATTCAATTCAACTATATTGGGCTTAGAAACCCTATTTGGATTCTAAATGGACCCAACTCATAAATCTATAACATTTTGGATCATTTGGGCCTAGAATGTTTCATTCTAACCCTAATGGGCCTTAATGGTCCATAAACTCCCTTTCTTTCATTCAAATGGGCCGTGAACCATCTAATGAGCCCAATGGGCCGAAAAATAATATTGGGCCTATAAAATTCGATCAAAGCCAAGAATTTGAACCCAACACCATTTACTTCATCCCACTTGGCCCATTCTCGGACCAATGAGTAAAAAAAATAAAAAGAAATTAGGAGGATTAATGAGAATTAGACATATCTTTATTGCATAGTGGATCTCCATGCACATCACTTCACTCTCTCTCTCTCTTCTCCTTTCTTCTTCTCGGCCGAAACACCCTCACACCACCTCCATTCTCTCAAAAATCTTTCAAGAAAACTCTCTCAAGCACTCAAGAACATCCTCCTCCCTTCCATCCAAATTTTCTAGATTTCTAAGTGTTTCAAGAAGATCTTCACCAAAAATCATCAATCTTTGGTAAGTCACCACACATCCAAGTTAAACAACTTCATTCTTATGTTAGATCACTTCTTCTAAACATTGTTTGTGATCATACTCTTAGAAAAACCCCATAAGTTCAAGATCTACTCAAGGAAAGCTTGCTAGGGCCGAAACCTCCCTCTTTGCTTCACCAAACCGAGAACAAACAAGCAAGGTGAGTTCATACCCCCTTGTTTTAGGTTTTTACTTGTTTTTTGGGGGAGAATACAAGTGTTCATGTGTAGATCTATGTATTATTGCATGTTGTGTGTGATTTTCTTGGTTTATGTTGTGTTTGTGTGATAAACTTGATGGATCCATGACACTTCAACAAAAATAGGTGAGATTTATAAACCAAAACACTCTAGACACCATACTACAAAGTTAGAAGTGTTATATATGCCTAAGTTGTGAAAAACAAAACAAAATCTTGTATAAGGATCATTTTTGGCAAATAAACAAAAGTTTGGGACATGAGTGACACCTACGGTTTTATAGGTACCAAAAGGGTCATATTAGCTTAAAAAATGAGTTTTTATAACAATCATATTTTCCTAAGGGCCAAAAGAGTAAAATTTGGCATTATGAGCCTTAATGTGGGCCTCACGACTTATTGGGCCCAAATTGCAAAAATATCAATTTTTGGGGATTAAAATGTTATTTAATCAAAACTTGAGCCAAAAATGAGAATAAACGAGATTAGGGGCTGAAAATGTGACTATCTCAAGATTTGGACCAAAAATGTTAATTTTATAAAAATTGGGCCGAAAATGTTATTTTATTCAAATAAGGGCTGAAATTTTAATTTTCTGCAAAAATGGGCTGAAAACGTCATTACATGTATTTTTGGGCCAAACCCGTCATTTACTAAACATTTGGGGCGAAAATATAAGTTTTTTTAAATTTATGGACTAAAATGTTATTTTTAATTTAAAATACACCACAATGACATTTTATGTAAAAATAAGCCTTTAAATGTTCAAATTAGTTCTTGAGGGACCTAAAGTGAAATTTTTAATAAATACGGGTTCTAATTATAGAATTTTGACATATTAAACTAAGAATATCATTCTAACAAAACATTGGACTTTTTATAACGCTAAGGATAAATAATTCGACTAAACGAAATATACTAGAGCAAATAAACGAAATACAACAATGGTACAATTATTGGGCCTAGTATTTGCTATACATGTTTATTGGGCCTTCGTGATCCATTTACATGTTTATTGGGCCCAATGTATTCATCACATGTCTATTGGGCCTTAGTGACCCAATTACATGCTTAATGAGCCTAATTTAGCCTTTACATGTTATTGGGCATTAGTGGCCCATTTACATGCTAATTTAGCCTAGAGAAATTCATCATGTGCTTATTGGGCTTTAATGTGTCCGTGGCATACTTAACAAGCCTGTAAATAACTTACATGTCTAATGGGCCATAGTTGTCTTTTCTTCATGTTTGTTGGGCCTTATCTTTTCATTTCATGCATCATCTAGTGTTCGAACTTCTAAATACATATAACATTATACAAATTCATGTGGAGATAAATGGGATCTAGTGAGACGTGTCGGTTGACATCACTGAGTGTATGGTCGTAGCTTGTAGTTATAATCAGAGTCTCCTGGAGGGAGAGCGAGAGTTTGTGTATAGATCTATACGGGGGTGACTCCCCCACACCTGAGCTGTTCGCTACAGTTAGACTAGGCCAGTCTAGGGTGACAAAACCTTGATCGAAATTCCGATGTTTGGAAAAATGCCAAGACAGGCAAATCAGTCACTATCATGCATGGTTATAACGACTCATGTAGAGATCCATTTCCATCACGACATTATGGAAATTAAAAACTTGTAAGTCATATTGATACAAAACATACGACAGTGCAAAGACCGTAACATTTTTATAAATCAGAAAATATCGGATTTTCTGGGGAAATACTATTATTCAAATACCACTTACTTATAACAGAAAGAATACAAAGAAATTTGAACTGCATTCCTATATGTTACTACTATGAAATTCACACATGCATTTATACTCGATTTTCACATCATTTTTCAGACTTTTTACAGAAAATATCGGATTTTCTGGGTTTTACAAACAATACAAAGACTTTCATTTCAAACATGCTTATGAACTCACCAACATTTTATATGTTGACCGTTTTCAAAATAACTTGTATTGTCAGGTAACCGTTAAGCAGAAGGACTTTCAAGTGTGTTTGGATTTATTTTGTGTAATGTCATTCATCGTACTATTAATACTTTGGATTATGTAACCTATGACAATGTACTTGATGTGAACAATACCAGTTGTAATATGTAATGTTTGGTGATGAATGTGTTATGTTTCATATATATATATATATATATATATATATATATATATATATATATATATATATATATATATATATATATATATATATATATATATATATATATATATTCATTGTGATGATATTTCAATTGATAGTCACACGAGCCCTCGGACGTTTCCGCCGTCTGGTTCGGGGGTGTGTCATCATATGCCAGACTTGTTGAAATCATCAGTCTGAGTTGGTAGTACTCCGAACCTCAAGGATTTCGTGAGTGCAGTGTGTCAATAGACTGAGATATGAAGCAAACTAACGAAAATTTGGGATCTGTGATGTCGAAAAATAAATTTTCGACACAAAAGCAGTTAAACCCCGGGCAAAGGTTGCTTCGTTGATGATCAAGAGAGATAATCAACAGCTTGTGTATTTTCCCGTGAATTACAATCGAATACTTGTAATGAAGTATCGAAGGGCTTCTTTTATATGGCTTCGTGGGTGGCTTAAAAATTTCGTTACATATCAGCCTAAACATAAGGTAAGTAATTGTAACAGAAATTACATGTATGACCGGTGTAGTCAGGGACAAGTATGCTTTGAAAAAATATATGAAGTGACATAGAATTGAAATGAAACTCACCCAGAAATGATATTCAAGAAAAAAATTTGTGCTGGATCCTGTTGGGTAACAAACATCGTGGGATTCGAATATTTCATCAGGATCACTCAAAAGAATTGAATATGATTTGGAGTTTCGAAAGTTGGTACTGAAACGATTGTTTCGTTAGATCTGGAACATAGTTCCCCGTCAATTCCTTAAATGAGTTCGATAGTGTGGGTTTCACTTTAATCACGGTCTCATGATGTTAGATCATTAACACAGAAGTGTGATATGTCTAAATCCTGATTGGTTTGACCAGAGATCTCTTGGACATATGTCATTGTGTGTGAAAGTGTAAGAATGTTGAGATGAAAAAGATTGGTTCACGAATCCAGTTGTACCTCTGCTATTTTTGGACCAAGCAGACAACTCTTAACTCATTTGAGAAGAGTTAGGTAGCTCAGTAGACTAATGTGAATACAAGCCTGATTGGGAAGAAATTTCCGTGATGGTACATTTCATTAAGGCTTTCAAAATCACACATTGAGTCAATGGAGGCTTAGGTCAACATGTTGCAACATGCTTCTAGGGACATCCTAACTAGTACAAAGTTTCGAAAGAATACCTGACCCTAGAATTGCAATCATGAACCTTGTAAAACATCCTTGGAATCTGCACAATCGAAGAGAAACAAAGTACAAAATAACAAAAATCTTTTTGGATTTTATATTTTTGAAAAGAGAAAAATATTTTTCGTATTTTTGATTTTTCTAAAACAAACACAAATTAACGAAAATATTTTTGGTATTTTTGGTTTTTCGAAAACAAACACAAATTAACGAAAATATTTTTGGGTTTTCATATTTTTCGAAATTAAAAACAATAAACGAAAATTTAAGTATGTACCAAACTAACGAAAATTTTCTTTTCACAGAAGTCAAAAACGAAGCGTATCGAAGCGCTGAATATGAACAGTAACCTCTGAATGGTTAATACGAGATGTCTCTGAATTGTTCATCATTGCCTCTTATTCGACACTTTTGATTATTACCAAGTTGTTATTCTTTCGAAATTAATCCTGGAACATAACTTGCTTCCATCATTCCCAAACCTTGCAAAATTCTAACAAATGATTTTTCGTCCAATGGTTTTGTAAAAATATCAACAAGCTGATCAGTTGTTTTTACAAAATTCAATGTTTCCATCTTCCACATGATCTTTTATAAAATGGTATCGAAGAGCAATGTGCTTGGTTTTCGAATGTTGCACATGGTTGTGACAAATGCGTATGGCACTTTGTGAATCACAATAAAACGGAATTTTCTTCATGTTGATTGCATAATCACGCAGTTGACTTTGAATCCATATGATTTGTGAAGTGTAAGCTGCAGCAGCAACATATTCAGCTTCTGCTGTGGAAATCGAAACACAAGTTTGCTTTTTCGACTGCCAGCTAACTAACTTCCCATCCAAAAATTGACATCCTCCACTTGTGCTTTTTCTATCGAGATTACAACCTCCTAAATAAGCATCTAAAAAGGCTTGTATGAAGAATCCAGTTTTCGAAGGATACCACAATCCTAACGAAATTGAGCCTTTGAGATAACGAAAAATATTCTTGACTGCAGTGATATGTGGTTCTCGAGGATTTTACTGATACCTAGCACAATTACAAACAGAAAACATAATATCAGGTCGACTTGCAGTGAGATAAAGTAACGAACCTATCATGCTTCTGTATAGAGTTAAATCAACATTAGGTTTATCTAACGAATGTGTAAGCCTTGTTCCAGTCGACATCGGTACTCGTAATTTTGTGCTATTCGTCAATCCAAATTTTCAAGCAGATTCTTGGTATATTTTTCTTGATTTATAAAAATTTCTTCTCTGTTCTAACGAATATTTAAACCAAGAAAATTATTGATTTTTCCCATCATACTCATCTCAAATTTGCTTTTCATCAGATTCTCGAATTCATTAGACAAAGCAGGGTCAGTAGAGCCAAAAATAATATCATCAACATAAATTTGAACAAGCATGAGATGATCCCTAACTTTCTTTCGAAAGAGAGTGGGATCAACTGATCCTTGTTTAAATTTCGATTGTTTTATGAAAGAAGTTAAAGTTCCATACCATGCTCTTGGTGCTTGTTTTAACCCATAAACAACTTTATCTAAAATATAGCAATGATTAGGATATTCTTCATTAACAAAACCTTGAGGTTGTTCCACATACATTGTATCTTCGAGTTCTCCATTCAAAAACGCACACATCACATCCATTTGATAAACATCAAAATATTTATGAGCTGCATAGGCCAAAAATATTCGAACTGCCTCGAGTCTTGCGACAGGGGCGAAGGTTTCTTCATAGTCTATTCCTTCTTGTTGCGAATAACCTTTTACTACAAGCCTAGCTTTAATTCGAACAATATTACCATCTTTGTTTGTTTTATTTTGAAAAATCCATTTTAACCCAACTATCGAAACGTCTTTTGGCTTAGGGATTAATCTCCAAACCTTGTTTCTTTCGAATTCAGCCAATTCAGATTGCATTGCAACAACCCAATCTGAGTGTTCCATTGCAACCTTAACTGTTTTTGGTTCAATTTTTGAAATGAAAACGTGAAACATGCAAAATTCCTGATGAACGTTAAGTACCTCATTCTTTGTACGAAGTTGAGCTCTCGTTAACACACCGTCTTGTGGATTTCCAAGAACTTGTTCCTTTGGATGATTTCTTGTCCATTTTTCTAAAGCTGGATATGCTGGATCAAAATCCAATGGTGCATCTTCAAACATTTCGTCATTTTCAGATCCTGCAACAGAAACATTGTCATTTGAATCATGAAAATTCTCATTATTATCACTATTCGACATAATTGAATCATTTCGCTCCCCCTCAACATCATTATCCAATCTCCTATTCTACCCCTCGAAAGGATACTCCCCCTCAATCTGAGTTGTCGAATTCAAGTGCTCCCCCTCCACTTGATCATGTAGCATGCTTTCGTCAATCCTTGGAGAATTCGATGTTGAATTCAAGTCTGAAGCATCTTGGGTTATTGTCGAATTTTCAGAATGCTTTGAAGCTTCAGGTATGTTATTATCAGTTGTATTAACTTCAGAATCAGAAGCTATATCTGGAGTAACAAAAATTAAATCATAATCAAAATCTGTCGAATTTGAAATTTCAGACTCAACATTTGATTCATTAAGAATTGGTTTTTGATCAAAACATTTTTCGACTTGTTTAACATAATAATCATCAAAGGTTAGATTAAATGTTTCTTCCACTTTGCGTGTTCGTTTATTCAAAACTCGATATGCAACCGAATTATGAGAATAGCCCAAGAAAATTCCTTCGTCAACTTTGGACTGAAATTTCGAAAGATTTTCCTTGAGATTCATGATAAAACATCTGCAACCAAAAACATGAAAGAATTTGACATTAGGTTTTCGGTTATTGAGAATTTCATAAGGAGTAATGTTAAAACGATGATGAATAAACGATCTGTTTTGAGTAAAACATGCAGTGGAAACAGCTTCAGCCCAAAGATATTGAGGAAGATTCGCATATGTAAGCATTGTTCGTACTGCCTCACAAAGAGAACGATTTCTTCTCTCAACCACACCATTCTGCTGAGGTGTATATGGTGAAGAGAAATTATGCGAAATCCCTTGATCAATTAAAAACGAATCAAGAAAGTTATTCTTAAATTCGAAACCATTGTCGCTTTTGATTTTTCAAACTTTTCTTCTTTAAGCTTATCTCTATTTTCTTGATAAAGTTGATTATTACTTGAGCAACCTCAGATTTTAACCTGAGAAAATAAACCCAAGTAAACCGTGAAAATTCATCAACAATAACTAAAATGTACCGTTTCTTGTTGAGTGTTTCAACAGTCGATGGTCTACATAAGTCAATGTGAAGCAATTCCAACGGTTCAACAATCTTTGAATCAATAACCACATGATGACCTTTGCGATGTTGTTTTCCTTGTTCGCAAGCTGCACATAAAGTATCATTATCAAATTTTAACAGAGGCAAACCTCGGACAAGATCATCAACAACCAATTTGTTGATATTTCGAAAATTCAAGTGAGAAAGGCGTCGATGCCAAAGCCAACTAACATCAGCTGAGGCTTTCGAGAGTAAACATACTGAGGGTTTGCCGATGATTGGTTTGAGATCGAGAGTAAACATGTCTCCATGTCGTTTGGATTTGAGAAAAACTTCTTTAGTGTCTATATTCGAAATAATGCTTCCTGCTTCGTTAAACACCACTTGATTGCCAGTGCCCACAACAAGTTGTGAAACACTTATCAAGTTATGTTGAAGACCTTCGACATATGCGACTCTCTTAACAGTAAACTTCTCATTCGTTACTTTGCCATATCCTTTCACCTGACACTTGTGATTGTTTCCAAATTTAACTACTCCTGCATTCTCCAAACTTCGATAATCATGCAAATTCTCCTCCTTTCCAGTCATGTGACGAGAGCAACCACTATCAATGTACCATTTATCATCATATTGCTCGTCACACAAAACCTGAAATTAATGAAAGAATTTAGGTACCCAAGGCTGTTTGGGTCCTTGGTTATTAGCTTTGAAAACCGAGTGAAATGAAGAACCTAAAACCCAATCACGAACTTTTGATTTGAAAGTATCAATTAAGTCGACATCATTAGGTAATGGAGCAGAAATATAAGTTTTCGAATGTTTAGGTTTTTCACTGCCATTCGCCTTTTTGTTCTTAGTTTGTTTCTTACCAGGTCTATCTTTCGAAACTGATTTCCATGTTTTCGCAGGAATATTTGATTCTTTGGAAGAGGAACTTCCGTTTGAAGAATCATTCAAATATTTCTCATAAGCTTCGCGAATTTGTTGTTGGGAAAACTTGTGAGATTGAAACATCTTTCTTTGTCCTTCAACCAATGGTCGATATTCTTCACATTTGATGAACCCTTTGTGTATGGAATTTTTGAATTCTGCTTCCCAAAAGGATTTGGAAAATTTGGTTTTTGTGGAGTGAAGGTGACATTAGATTTAGGACGAAAATTTTCAAATTGTCGATTTTTAACACTGTTTTCGACATTTGTGTTACGTGAAAATCGATTTTGAAAATTCTTTGATTGAGTTGGAGGAGGATTTTGTTTTAAATGTTGATTTTGAGAAAATCTTGATTGTGAATGAGGAGAAAATCGATTTGTGAAATTTTGATTTTGAAATTTATGTGATGAATGATTGAATTTTTTCGAAAATGATGTAGTGGTTTGAGTTTTATCTTTCGAAAATTTTGTTTGAGACCTTGATTCAGACAAAGATTGATTCATTTGAGCGGGATTTTTCTGATTGTCTGAATTTAATGAAGACTTTATTGTAACAGATTTGAACTCTGTCTTTGCAAATGTTTTCTTTGTCAATCCGTTATGTTTCTTTCGAGACTCAACAATTTGCCAGAAAAATTTCTTTCGTGCTTGTCTTTTTGAAATTACATTATCTTTCGAAAATTTATCAATTTGATCTTTAAATTCTTTTGAGTTGATTTTTACAACTTGTTCAATTTGCTTCTCAATTGATTTTGGAATTTTGTTTGAAACTTTTTGTTTTTCAATCCATTTTCTTTGAGGTTTTTGTCTTTGAAAAACACACGAATTCTTTGTTAGATTATTTTCGACAGTGCTTTGGTTGGAAAAGAATCCTTCGTCTGATGTGTTGTTGTTATCTTCTTCAACCATTTTGTTGAACTACGGTTTAATGTTTTCGACATTGCCTTTTGTCACAAACACTTGATTTGGAAAAAACAATATCATCTGAACATTTGAAATTCGGATACACCACTTGATTAGTTTCGAGATAATGAGCACCCTTTTCAGTCATCACTTTGTCGAATTTTTCAGTGTCACTATACACCTGATCAACAACAATTCATGGAGTTGCTGGTTCTTTCGAATCTTTACTTGTCGATGGTGGTCTTTTCGAAACTTCATCATCACTGCTATCCGTTTGACTATCTCTGACACTCACATTATCGGAATCAAAAACTTTTGAAGTTGAGGGTTTGTCAGTGAAATTCTTAACCAACGAATCATTACACTTTGCTTTTCCTTTAGACTTAGATGCAACCTTAACGATAGACAACTGAGAACAATCAACATCCTCAAAATCACTAATTTCGCTAATATTATCAGAATTATCTTCAATATCAGCAAAATTAAATTGAGAATCAGATGTCGAATTCTCAGTTCTTTTCAAAATTTTAATTTGTTCAGTTTTGGTCAAGGTATCATTTACAATATCAGCTAATTCATTTGCATCAAGATATTCGTCAATTTTCACAATTCCATAAGCATATCTATCGTCATGAATTTTATCAAATTCTGCAATTGTTTTCTCACAATCATAAGAAATGTTATCAACCTTCTCTCTCTCGTAAGCTAAAAAAGGTAATAACTTCCTATGTTATTCCTTGCTTATATCAGATGAATGATGCAAAGCAGTCAATATCGCATAAAGTATTTTTGCAGAGTTACAATAAATGTTCATCTGTGCTAATAACATTTTGACTTCACTACTCAAGGAATCCCTATCACACATGATATTTGTAATTTGTAACTCTAGACTTTCTACTTTTATTTTCTTGAAATCTAACTGCTTCTGAACCTCTAGCAACTGAGAAGTTGATTTCTTAGCTTCGTTACTAGCAGAGATAACCAAAGTATCGAAATAAGCAACAGTATCATCAAAAGCAATTAGTTCAGAATCATATGCACTTAAAGGAATATTAGAATATTGAAGAATAGAACGTACCTTTGTTGTCATGGGTGACTTATCTCCTCCTTTGGTCATAAAACAACGACCAGTCACCTCTTCATCACTATCTTCCTCATATTTTGCATACAGGGCACCATGCGTAGGATTACGCATTTCCTCATCATCCGAACCAGACGACTAAATCTGGTAAGTTCCTTCATCTTCATCCTCACCCTTCGCCACCAAAGAAATTCCTTTCGCTTTTGCCCGAACTTCTTCTAAACGCTCCACATAGTATGCTTCGTCCTTGACTTTATTCTTCTTTTCAGCTTTCTTACGAAACATACAATAATTCTCCATATGATTGGCTCCGTGGCAGTAGTGGCAATCAATTTCCGAATCTCCTTTAAGTTTCTTCTCAACTTTGGACTCATCAGTCTTCACTTTATTTTTCTAAAACTTTTTCTTTTCCTCACCAGCTGACTTTTTAACGAAACTTCCTTTGGCATCAACTTGTTTCATCTTTGGATTAGACGGTTTCTTGAAAAACTTCTTTACTCGATTGTTCGAGTAAAATGCAACAGCCTCATCATCTGAGTTCATAAGAAGTCCTTCTTCATCTGAATTCTCGTTTTCAGTCGACTCTTTCTCAGTAACTTTCGAAACAAGTGCCAAAGGGCCTCCCAAACTTATTTTTGACTCTTCAGCCATCTCATTTACCTCTCCTTCGTGAGTTTTCAGAAGATTGTACAAATCATTTAGAGATGAATTATCAAAACTTGACTGTGTTTTGACCATCAAAGTAACACTTCTCCATTCCTTCCTAAGCCCCATGATGAAAGTAAGGTTGAACTCCATTGTCGACCTTGTAATCCCAAAGAGATTACACTTGTAGATAAGTTCATTCAATCGATCATAGTAGCTTTCAATTATTTCGTTATCTTTTTGCTTGAATTCCTTCAACTTGACCAAACACTGCTTGACTGATTTGATCTTAGTTTTCTCGCTTCCTTGAAATTTTTCTTTGAGATTGTTCCAGACATCTTTTGCAGTTGTACAACTTCTGATATAGTTGTAAACAACATGAGGAAATGCACCACACAATTCTCTCATACATCTTTTCTCAAGCTTCTTCAGCCTATCAGATTGATCAGTAACACTTGAAGTTTCAGATGAAGATCCAATTGCTTGAACATTTGGTGGAGGAGTTCCATTTCCCGTAATACATGACCAGAGCTCCTCATCCAGCCCATTCAAGTAGTCTTGTATGCGATCAGCCCACTGATCATAGTATTCAGGGATGAGCATAGGAATCTTAGTTGAAGATCCTAGCAGATGAGAATAAGAAGTCATTGAATTCAAGTTGAAATTCGCCATGAACGTACGGATGAATTTTTCAGAAAAACTTAAGAGATTTTGGAAACAAATAGCTGAAACGGTTAGAGATTTCAAACAGAACACTCGATTCAACAAATAAGTTCAGAATCGAATCACAACTGTAGATCAAGAACAATTTTCACAACAAAAGGTGCGGAAACTTTTGAATCCAAAATTGATTCAAAAACCTTTTGATTTAGAATGAAAATCAGATCGCAGTGATATGATTCCTACTCTGATACCAATTTAAGATGTATTGAATCAAGTAATGAACGTAGAATCAGAGTTACGAGAATTAAGAACACTGAGAGTAAATAATATATGGTTTCAGCTCTATTATGCTTCAAGTTTACAAAGAGATCATAGACAAGACATGCTCCCCAAAAATCTTATCTATCTCTAAGTAACACCCCTATTTATAGGAGAACAATGAAGCACACAAAAAATACTAAGGCTAGCATTAGGCTTCGACATTAAGGTACCTTAGTAAATACATAACAAAATTAACGAAAGCAACTATTACACAGATTTCAACATATTACAACATAATTTCAACCTTACATTGAGAAGCCTATTTAGAATCAAAACAAAGCCTAAACAGGGGTTTCTTTGGGAAATCCCACAAATCTGGAAAAAAAAATGTTTTAAAATGAAAGTGGGATGCAGAAATGTAACATGAAGTAAAATGAAAATATGAAGTTATCATGTTATAATATTGGTGTCCACGTAACATAATCGACGTTTGTGTTTGCAGAAATGTATCTTAGAAGCATGTTTTTTGTTTTGAATAGGTATTTTAAAGATCTCAATGAGAATATCTTTGACCAAAACAAAGATTTTGCATACATGTTTCAACTTATGTCCTTCAATCCTTCCTTGTGAATTTACCTTTTCAAAAAGATGATCTTGTTCTTAACAATAAAATGCAGACTGTCTAATTCATTCATATTGAGAAATTGTAGTTAAAGCCTAAACCAAACCAACATGAGCTCTATTTCCATGAAATGTTAAATGGTAATTTCTGCAAAAGTAAGTAAGTGGTAACAGCAGCAAAGGCATAAATGTCAAATGGTAATATAGAAGAAAACACTCTATAAGGACTAATCCATTATTGATTAATCCGCCTTGGACAAAAAAATTAGCATTACCCAGACTCAATTTCCATGAAACTGTGATTTCATAGATCAAGGTTGAAGTATGTGAAAATTAGACATAATTCTAGAGAATCTGAGTTCATTTTGTGGCATTTAAGAAGCAAATTTTGAAATTTCAAAAACTGAACAAAATCATTTTCAAACACACAGATCAAATAAACTTAACTTAAGTTACAATTGATGTACGATATTGATAAGAAATCACAATCTTACAAATTTAATCTTCATGTGTTCATGAGCAATGGTGTATTGCTTAAAACCCCACACTGTCTGGTTGTTGTTGGCCTATGGTTAAATGTGATTATGTTGGCCACGACATTAATTGCAAGCAAGTTCAATAAGAAGAAGTTGATTCAGGATCAATTGACAAAATAAAGTATATAATATTCACATTAAAAATCAATATAAAAGAAAATTTTATTTGAATTAAAAAGATTTATACTATTAAACAAATTCTAATCAATTTTAAATTTGAATTAAATATATTTTCACATTAAAAATCAATATAAAAGATATTTTTATTTGTTGATATTAAAAGACAGATCTTCAAAAACCTTTAATGTTTATTTTTTTAATTTTAAAAAATAGAAAACACACAGTAAGATAGTGGCTTAAAATTAAATCCTTTCACATATTTATTTACCAATAAAACCAGTAAAAGGGCATATGTTGCTAGGGTAAAAAACATGTAATATTCAATTGGAAGGTACTATTGTGCATTATTCAATTGGAAGGTTCAAACTGCAGAAAATTGAGATATAAGTAGTTTTATTAAGGGCAAATGGGTCAAATAATATGATCCAAATATAATTCTTCCCCAAATTAGAGTTATCCCGGTCAAACGGCAGAAAATGGTCGATCATGACCTGTCGCCGATCGCATATCTCCCTCTCTCAACCTGCCGCCGTTGCTCAGCCTCCCCATCACGTCTGAAAATGACAGATCTCATAAAATTGGAAGGTACTATTGTGCAGTATTAAATTGGCTGGACTTTTGCTCTTTACTCATTATTTTGACCTAATTCCTCATTCCTTATTCCTCAGTTTCCCCCAATCTCCACTTACGCCATTATCGATCGGACATCACTCTATAGGTAGATTTTTCTCGATCGTCTTCGTCCCTACCAGGTAACATTCTTCTCTGTTCTGTATTTATTAGCTGACAATTTCACTTTTTTTTTATGAATTTTATGAATTTGTTTCGCTTTGATTATCCTTTTATTTTTCTTTGATTCTATGATATCTAAATTCTGGATTAATTTGAATGATTGATTCCCTCTTTGAGAATCGGATACCTAAATTATCTGATTTGATCAATTTTATAATGTTTACTGATTTATTGGAGACTTTAGCATTAATATTGTATTTATCTAATTGTTCAAGGGAAAATAAAGAAATAAAATAAGAGTGAGATAAGGTTATATGATGAGTCTGTTGATTAAAACTGATTATTTAACCTTTAATAAACAAGGCAGAATGTGGTACACAATTAGATAATCATAAGTAGGAATAAGGAATTATGGAAGCAACGTCTTTATCTTTGGGTGAATATGAGAGTCTCTACATCAAACATCCTTATACACATGATGTTTTGGAAATTGAGTATTGACTGTAGTGTTGTTTCTAAAGATTGAAAGACTGATTATTATGTGGATTTGAAATTGTAATAATCATATAATAATTGAAAAAGTCTCCATCTTTTGTTATTAGAAAAGTGGTGGCCTTGTGTCCAACTTTAGAAGACATACGCACACACACACACACAAACAAACAACAATGCATGCCTTAATCTAACCTAGTCCCACACTCATCTTTAGTAACTGTTGCTATGCATAGAGTAGCTTTAAATGCTTCGCTTGCAATAGCGAATTAGCTATTGACACTATGAACTACCATCCTCATCACTCATCATACCTGCACCATATCAATGACTAAACCTATGTTTTTTCCTTAAATTTCGTTTCAATAAATCATGTTTAAAAGTATCTAAGAAAATGACAGATATGATGGCAAAATTGTAAAACATTTGGATTCGGGAAGAACCTCAATTCTTCAACTCTCTGTTATGGAATTCTTTTTTACTTAATCCCGATATAGTGACTTAATGGCTTAAGCCATAAAAAACACGAGTTAATGTATTAAGATAGTGACCATTTCCATATTCTCCCTTCTATTTTTTCCCTTTCAACACCAATCATGTTAAAATTGATAAATGTTGATAAACATTTGATATTTTCTTTTTGGAATGTGTAAAATGGTTATTTAGGCTTTGTTTGGTGCGCATAATCTAGCTTTTTTTAGCTTATTGCAATTTATTAGTGTTCGGCGAAACCACAAAATTAGGTTATCGTAGTTTACAAACTAGTTTATAAGCTAGCTTTTTGTTAAGCTAGCTGAGATAAGCTAGTTGAGATAGCTTGTTGATAAGCTAAAAACTAGTTTTTCAGCTAGCACATCAAACACAACCTTAGTCTCATTATTCACAACGCTTATATGATTTAGACAAGAATCAGATTTTACATATACATTATATTATCTGAAGAAGCATCATTATTTATTGGAACCACTGCATACATGAATCAACAAAGAAACAAAAAGAAGAAACAAATCTTCACTGAAATCAAAAGCAACATTGATATATCAAGAAGAAAAAGGTAAGAGATGATATTCTTGTCATGAAGAATAAACTGTAAGTTTTTTTTAGATAAATAAAGAAAGAGAAGAGTACTTAAGACTTTTGGTTTGTTTGGTAAATATGCAGTCTTTTCTTGTAGGCTAATAACATGTAATTTACCTTAACATCTATACTTTCTAAAATGCAATTTGTTTTTTTGTGTAGTTACAATTTAACTATCAGAATTCAGAAATGTCTCATAAGGTTTGATAAATTTTTCTGAAAATAGAATAGATGTGTCTTGTTCCATAACGCTTTGTTAGATGGCTTGTTTGTTCTACATAATATAATATTTGATAACCCTTTAAATGTATTAAACTACAAGTGTTCATGTTTATATCTTCCAAAATAATATTTTGTTAACTTTTTCTTTGTTTTTATTTTGTTGAGATAAAGTTTATTTGTTTTTCTCTGTTGAGATAAAGTTCATTTGTTTGTCTTTGTTCTTCTTTGTTTTAGGTTCCAATCCACTCTACTCCACTCCAATCCAATTCAATCCAACACAATCCAGGTGATAACAAAACTATCATGTTTAAGCTTTGTGCTTTATCTTTTATACTTATTATGACATTGTACTTTAGAAAATAGTTCCATTTTGAGTTTGAAAGGGGCTAATCCTAAAAGTAAGTTGTTATTTTTTTCATTTTTAAAGGGCTAAGTCTAAATGCAAAAAATAGCAATCTACTTTCATTAAAGTATTTTCATTTTACTTTTAGTTTTTGTATTTAGATCACATTGCTACAATTAGGTAAATTTTTCAAAGTAAAAAGTAGGATGCTAAAATAAATAAGCAAACAAAAGTACATTGTTATTTTAAAGTAAAAAGCAGTATGCTTAAATTTTCAGTAAGATATTTCAATACTATTTGTGAACCAAAAGATTTATAACTTCCTAAGTTTTTAAAATTTCAGGAAATATGTCACAATTCTTATTAAGAGAAACATTGAAACGAAAGCATCATACAAATGTACGTTTCATAAACAAACGTACCGATGATGCAAAATCTGTTGGTAATATATCATCATCATCCCGTGCCACATTATCACCTGTTGGTACTGTATCTGCCCCAACATTTGTTTCAAATGTTGGTACTATGGGTGCCACATCATCAACACATGAATCCTCCACCCAATCATCCTTACCTACATCATCTACCCAATCATCTGTATCCACATCTGTCCAATCATCTACACCTGCATCTACTACATCATCTGTACCTAGATCCACAACAAATGGTAGTGAATCGGTTGAGGAAAATGTTGGCGTTCAACATCAAGGGTATTTACTTGGATCTACTGGACTGGATGGGCATCTATATATTGGAGTGCGAGATAAGGAGTAAGTTAAAATACTTACATTTTTATCAACATTGAACATCATGATTTTTACAATGCTGATAATTTTTTATTTTGTAGGTTATTTCCTTCGGGCCCATGTTCTTCCATTATCTATGAATCCTTTTGTGAAAGAGCTGATTCAAATGGGTATAGTTGGGCAACTTTAAGCGACGAGACAAAACCCCTTTATTGGGACGAGTTTCATGTATGTATTTCGTTTATGCAATTATTAGGTACTCATTAACTAAAAAACTCATCTATATATTTTTTATTGTAGAAAAGTGCTATTGGGATGATGTAAAAACTCCGTTAGTCAAGGTTTGTTGGGACAATAAGGAAAAGGAAAGATATAGACAATATATCTACAATATAAGCTCAAAATGGAAAAAGTCATCCCTAAAAAAGCAACCCGTTAATATAACATCAGAAGTATGGACATCCTGGACTGCAAGATGGAATACTGAAGAGTTCAAGAAGAAATCAAAACAAAACAAAAAAATAGACGTAGAGGTGTAGCTGATGGACAAGCCCTTTCTACGCATACTGGTGGATCGGCTTCTCATTCCAAGATTTCTTGTAATTTAGTAAGTAGTAAGTACTCATTTAATTTTGTATTATAACAATCTACTTTCATTTAGAAATAACATTATCCAGTGCTATTTTGATTTTTATAAGGACTAAGCCTAAAAATGCATAAAGTAGCAAACTACTTTCCTTTAGTTTTATATTATAGCATTTTAGATCGATTTTGATTTTAAAAAGGTCTAAGCCTAAATGCATAAAATAGCAATGTACTTTCATTTAGTTATATGTTATAGTTTTTCTAGTTCTATTTTGATTTTTAAGAGGACTAAGCCTAAAAATTATGTTATTTTATTTTTCATTTTTAAAGGGTGGAGCCTAAATGCAAAAAATAGCAATCTACTTTCATTTACTTTTGTATCATAACAATCTAGTTCCATCTTGATTTTCAAAAGGGTTTAGCCTAAAAGTAAGTTGCTATTTTTTCATTTTTAAATGTCTACGCCTAAATGTAAAAATAGCAATCTACTTTAACATTGAGTTTTTTTTGTATGTATGTAGAAAAAGCTTTGGGGACATGATCCGGCACACCATGAACTATTCTTGTATACACACACTAAGAATCACAATGGAGTGACTTTTTTAGTTGACAAACCTAAAAAAACTCATGTAAGTTTTATTTTGAATAATTTCATGTAAGTTTTATTTTGATTTTTTTCGTATAAGTGTTATCTCAACACAATTATAAAATTGTAGGATGATTTTATGGAACAGTGTGATCAGTTGGAAGCGATAGGAGATGAAATTGATGAGGAAAAACTATTTTATGATGTTGTTGGGGGACATGATCGAAAAAAGAGATTATATGAATTTGGCTCATATGGTGTCACACCCCCAAACCAGACGGCAGAAACGTCCGGGGGTGGAGGACTTCATTTGTAGTATCACAACACATGCATTATATTAATCAGAGTACAAACAACCACTGTATTTAAAAAGTATAAATATTTACATGTGTTTCATTTCTGTATACTAAAACTAAATAGTTGCACAAAAGAAGAAGACAAGACATAAATAACTCCATCTTCTAAAAAGCTCGGGGTGTACCTGTCTACTGGTTCCCAAAGAATACAAGTAATTTGAAAAGAGAGTATCAACATAAAGTTGAGTGAGTGCATAAGTATTTATGTTTGAAAGAATGTTTTCTGTTTCTTGAATATGTAAACTGTTTCCAGAAAATCCTATATTTTCTTCTGTATATGAAAAGTAGTTTTAGTTACATAAAACTGTTCTAATTGTAAACCAATGTTTTGTATTTATAATCCTTTTGTAAACTTGTATCTTGTAAACTAGTACTTTGAAAATGTACTTGAGTTTAGTTAATTATACACTAACGTATTGTTAATATCTTTTATATGAGTTATTATAACCATACTGACTAGATGGCCTGACCCAACGCTATGAGTACGTTGAAAACATGTTGATAACAATTTGTCACTCACAGGCGTGTATGCCTGACTATAGCTAGCAGTCCGAGTGCGGTGTTGTCAATCCCAATATAGATCTATACACACATTGTTTTGATCCCCGGTTAGAGATTCTGGTTATAATGTCAGGACTTTACTATATTGTTTAAATGAATTAAACAACCTGTACTACTTGACTCATAAAAACATATAAGCATTACATGTAGAATAGTTATGAAAAACCCAATTATTCTAAAATAAACGACTGATTGTATGTTATTGAATTAATATTCTTAACATGCACCTGAAAGAATGTATAGTCTTGACTAGTTTTGAATCAAACATTTGTTCTTGTAAAACAATGTATTATAGTATACTTGAATCGTGAATTAATGTTCTGTGAATCATAAATTATACCTATTATAATTTATATGTACTTTCTGTATTGATACTGAGTATTCACGAAATCCGTTTTGATAAGATATTTGAAGCTATTTGTTTATAACACAAAATCTTTGTGTTAGACTTGTATTCCCCTCCCCCCTTAAAATAGTAAAAACTGTGAAAATACGGGGGGTATGAACTCACATGTAGTAAGTTATTCAAATGTACGACCGGTGTAGGATGCTAAGTGTCAAGTAAAATCTTGAGCACAAACGAATCCTAATAGCATATAATCACACGTATATGAATATAATTAGTGTTTATACATCTAAATATACTAAGAAACCATCTTAGGGACTAGGAATCACTTGGACTAAGTGTTAGAATCATATGTGATTCACTTAAGGGGTCTATATGGCCTAACCATGGAGTGTATGACCATGGGTGTACGGCCAGGGAGTGTATGGCCGTACACTCATGGATGAAGTGTGCAAAAATGGATGTTTAATCCTTTGGGGCAACTAGTGTGACAATTGTATATCAAGAGAATGGACAAACTATCATTTTTGGAAGGTTTTAAGGTGTGTACAGCCACACCAGGTGTGTACGGCCGTCCACCCTTGATGATCTTGAATTAGATGATGTTTGAAGGCTTTGAATCAAGTGTTTAACATGTCTTACTAGATGATAGAAGGAATACTCACGTTTTGAGGGTCTTCTAAAGAATTCACGGCTCAAGAACAAGTGTGTGTTCTTGGTGAGATGGATGAAGATCTAACCAAAATAGAAGATTTCATGGATGAAAACATGGATCTTCAGTAGATAAAGCCATGTATCAACAATTAATTGGAAGGAATACTTACTTATTTGAAGATCAAGGTGTAAATCTTGATGAACTTTGAGAGAGAATCGGAATTTCTTGAGGTGAAAGTGTGAAAAGTGTGAGGAAATGAAGGAAAAATCTTTATATACGTTTGGGTTCACGGCCACACTTGGGTGTACGGCCGTACACCCATGTGTACGGTTGTACACTCCTGTGTACGGTTGTACACACGTATACGACCGTACACTCCTTTAATTGGAGTGTTTACCCCGAATGCTATACGATAACTTAAGTTATCTCATTCCTAAACTCGAATCTTGAATGTACTAGACTTAGAACATTCAAACAGACCCTGAATAATGCTTCAAGATAGCAGAAACGAGTCTGACTGTGATTGAATTTAGAAAATTGTACAAGATAGAAATTTCGAGTTGTCACATTATCCCCCCGTTAGAGAGAATTTCGTCCCGAAATTAGAGTTTAAGCAATTAAACTATTACAAATAACTAAGCAAAAAGATGAGGATATTTCAATTTCATTTGATCCTCACGCTCCCAAGTGAATTCAGGTCCCCGTTTGGCATTCCAACGAACCTTCACTATAGGAACACGACTTTGCTTTGTTTGCTTGACTTCTCGATCCATGATTTCTATTGGTTCTTCCACAAAATTGAGGCTCTCATCAATCTCGATTTCGTCGAGTGGGATAACAAGAGTCTCATTGGACAGACACTTTTTCAAGTTTGAGATGTGGAAAACAGAATGTATGTTACTTAGTTCTTGAGGTAGTCGGAGTTTGTAAGCTACTAGACCGATTCTAGCAAGAATCTCGAATGGTACTATGTACCTTGGATTCAACTTGTCATGCTTTCCAAAGCGTATCATGCCCTTCCAGGGTGAGACCTTCAACATGACGCGGTCACCAACCGGGAACTCCAAAGGTTTTCTTCTTTTGTCAGCATAGCTTTTCTGTCTATCTCTGGAAGCTTTAAGTCGCTCCCGGATTTGTACAATTTTCTCCGTGGTTTCGTGAATGATTTCCGGACCATTGAGAGTGCCGTCAGGAACTTGACTTCTAGCTAGCTGCGTATCACCCACTTCAGCCCAGCACAGAGGTGATCTGCACTTGCGGCCATAGAGAGCTTCGAAAGGAGCAGCCTTTATGCTAGTGTGATAACTATTGTTGTAAGAGAATTCGACAAGGAGTAAATGAGTATCCAATGCCTTACCAAAGTCTATCACGCAAGCTCGTAACATATCTTCTAAAGTTTGAATCGTCCTCTCACTTTGTCCGTCAGTTTGTGGATGGTAGGCTGTACTCATGTCCAGCCTAGTTCCCAAGGATTTTTGTAAAGACTGCCAGAAACGAGAAGTGAATCTACTTTCTCGGTCAGAAATAATAGATATTGGCACACCATGCAGTCTAACGATTTCTTTGAGGTAAGTTCTTGTTAGCTTCTCCATCTTGTCTGTCTCTTTGATTGGTAAGAAATGTGCGGATTTGGTTAATCTATCAACGATTACCCAAATAGTATCATAACCACCCGATGTCTTGGGTAGCTTGGTTATGAAATCCATTGTAATCCGCTCCCACTTCTATTCAGGGATTTCAGGTTGTTGCAATAAACCTGAAGGTATCTGGTATTCTACCTTGACTTTGGCACAAGTAAGGCACTTGCCCACAAAGGTAGAAATTTCGGCCTTTATGTTTGGCCACCAATATAGTTTCTTGAGGTCCAAATACATCTTGTCTGAACCTGGATGAATGGAGTATCGGGTTTTGTGTGCTTCATTCATGACTACGTCTCTGTATCCACCGAACTTTGGTGTCTAGATCCGGTTCATGAAACAATAGACTCCATCATCCCTGAGTTTGAAGTTTTTATCCATTCCTCTCAAGGCTTCACCTGCCATGTTTTCAGGTTTTAAGGCCTCAAGTTGAGCCTCTCTGATCTGTGTGGACAGATGTGAATGGATTGTCGTGGTCAACGAATTTACTCGGCGTCCCGAGTATTCTTTTCTGCTAAGGGCGTCAGCTACTACGTTAGCTTTACTAGGGTTATAAAGAATCTCACAATCGTAGTTGTTCAGTAGCTCCACCCATCGTCGTTGTCTCATGTTCAACTCTTTCTGATTGAAGATATGCTGAAGACTTTTATGGTCCGTGAATACTGTGCATTTCGTTCCATATAAGTAATGTCTCCAGATCTTCAGAGCAAATACTACTGCTCCTAGTTCAAGTTCATGTGTTGTATAGTTGACTTCATGCGTCTTTAGCTGTCTTGAGGCATAGGATATAACCTTTCCTCTCTGCATAAGAACACATCCAAGCCCTTGATTAGAAGCATCACAGTACACTACAAAATCCTCTGTCCCTTCAGGGAGAGACAGGATTGGTGCGCTACACAAGGCTCGTTTAAGCGTTTGGAATGCAGTTTTGTTGCTTTTCTCCCCAGTTAAAAGTTACACCCTTTTGCGTCAAGGTGGTAAGAGGTTTAGCTATTCGAGAGAAATTTTGTATGAATCTGTGATAGTAGCCAGCAAGACCTAAGAATTGACGGATTTCTGTAGGTGTTTTGGGTGCTGACCAGTTTTCAATTGCCTTAATTTTGGAAGGGTCGACGTGTATTCCTTCAGAACTGACCACGTGACCGAGGAATTCAACCTTCCTGATCCAAAATTCACACTTTGAAAAATTCGCATAGAGTTTCTCTGTTCTAAGAGTTTGCAAAACTTGACGAAGATGTTGGCCATGATCCTCTTCACTTCTTAAGTAGATAAGGATATCGGCGATGAAGACTATGACGAATTTGTCCAAAAAAGGACGACACACTCTGTTCATTAGATCCATGAACACAACAGGTGCATTTGTCAATCCGAATGGCATCACTACGAACTCATAATGACCATAACGAGTTCTGAATGCGGTTTTGGGAATATCATACTCCAAAATCCGTAACTGGTGATACCCGGATCTTAAGTCTATTTTTGAGAAGTAGCTTGCACCTTGAAGTTGGTCGAACAGATCGTCAATGCGAGGCAGAGGGTATCGATTCTTAATGGTAAGTTTATTCAGCTCGCGGTAGTCTATGCATATAAGGAATGATCCATCTTTCTTCTTCACGAACAAAACCGGTGCTCCCCAGGGTGAGAAGCTTGGTCTTATGAAACCTTTGCTAAGGAGTTCGTTAAGTTGGCTGGATAATTCCTACATTTCAGAAGGTGCAAGACGATAGGGAGATTTGGCTACAGGGGTAGCCCCTGGAATTAAGTCGATTCGGAATTCGACTTGTCGTTCAGGAGGCACTCCTAGAAGATCATCGGGAAAGTTGCAGACCTCAGGAATGCTCGATATGTCTTTCGCTTCTTGCTTTTTGTCTACCACGTGAGCTAAGAAAGCACAGTACTCTTTGCGAAGGTACTTCTGTGCCTTGATACAAGAAATGATCTGGAGGTTCGTTCCGGGTTTGTCGCCGTAAATAACAAGAGTTTCGTTAGTTGGCAAGTTCAGGCGAATGACTCTTTCATAGCATAGGATGTCAGCATGGTTAGGGCACAACCAATCCATACCTATTATAATGTCGAAACTTTTGATAGAGACCGGCATAAGGTCTATTGGGAACGAAAAGTTATTCAAGGTAAGAGTACATCCTATGTATATATCGTTGGTGGATTCAAATTTCCCATTAGCCATTTCGACTGTGAATGTTTCTTTTAATGGTTGGGAGTTTTGATTTAGCAAGTGTTTGAAATTATGGCTCACAAAGCTCTTCTCAGCACCACAATCAAATAGAATGCATGCATAAGTGTTGTTGAGAAGCAACGTACCCGTGACTACAGCTGGGTTTGCCACTGCTTCTTCATGACCCAAGGCTAAAATTCTCCCAACTCCACCAGCATTTCCAGCTTTAGGACAATATATCTTGAAATTTCCTACTTCACCACAATTGTAGCACGCTTGACCTACTCCAACAGTAGGTATTTGGTTAAGTGGTTGAGGTGGTGGTCTACAGAATCGAGCAGTATGTCCTTTTCTGTTGCAGTCATGACACTGTATTTCTCTGCAACTTCCATTATGGTGAAAATTGCACTTGTTGCACTTCGGGAGATTACCAACATAAGGCTTAGCTGGTGCTGGGTTAACAGGAACAGCAGCAGGTATAGTAGCAGCATTAACTGTAGCTAACTGTTTCTTCTTTGAGGAATCCTGTGAGAACTTGCCCTTCCTCTTGTTCTTACCCTTTGTAACAACCCGATATTTCAGGTCAATGTATTGACTAAAAGCCAAATGTGGTAATCCCTTTTTGAATTAATTGGAATAACATCAGAAATGAAATGTTCGAAAGTCTCACTTTGAGTGTACCAAGTGGTAGATATCATAACAAGGTTTCCAAAAATATAAAGAACATTAAAATCCGAGTTATAACGAAGAAGTTATGACCAATCGAAGATCCGCAACAAAACCGACAAAACACTGTTAAGCGTAAAATACGAAATTCCGATAAAATACTTTTTAGCCTTAGGTATCTAAATGAAAGTCGTAGATATCATTAAACCGTAAACATACATAAAAAGAACGCCCAAATCTGACTTCGTATGAGGAAGTTATGATTTTTCGAAGTTTCGGACATAGCAGTAGACAGCTAAAAACTCGAAATTGAGATCGAGCAACTTTTTGCCAACATGACCTAAACGAGAATCGAAGATCTCATCAATGGTATTGCAACGGTAAAAAGTCTGACGAAAACGGACGTCGAATGAAGAAGTTATGGATTTTTAACGGACTTTTCCTGTCCCGGCTTGTTAAAAATGTAATTTTAAAAATAAAGTCAAAACTAGCCAATGAAGTCTAAACGAGAGTTGTAGAGCATAATCTTGCCTACGCGTGCATATAAAGAATGTCAAAATTGGAGTTCGTATGCGAGAGATATGAATTTATGAAGTTCGAGACACGAAAATCGAAGCTGTCAAACAGCTCACGTCGTGAGCCAGAAGATTCACGACGTGAGTCTGTGACTGATGGGTTCCAGAGATGACAGTAGGCGTCTCGTCAGTGGAAGAGGATAAGGGTCGACCTCACGACGTGAGCAACTCAATTCTCACGACGTGAGACCCCAAAAGTTGGCCTATAAATAGATCTTAAGGGTTTTCCGAGTTTAGTTGCTCACTTCTTCCCTTTGTCGTGCTTATGCTCTGCGTTTAACCCCTCGAAGCCATCCCGAAGCCCCGGTTATCATATTCAAGTCCTGAAGGACATTTTACGTTCCTGAGGATCCTGAGAAATCAGCTTTCTCCAGTCGAAGTTCTGCTCGACTTTTGTCTCACTTTCTTCAAGCTACCAAGTGAGTTCATACCCCCATTTCTACGCTTTTAACTGATTTTAAATGCTTTTGAACACTTTACGGGGGAGAATACAAGTAAACACATGGTTAATCTTGTGTGAAAACATCTATCTTTCTATATACATTTCAAATTGTTTTTAATAACTATCATATGGATCTGTTAACATGCAAAACATCTTACCTTACTTTACCCTCTCGGAATAAAACCTGATTATAAATACTATAAGCTTATTTATACGTTTGCATCATATTAAGGGTAACTATTTTTCAGTTTACCACTTTTATACATACAAGAACATCCACCTTTTATTATGCCTTTGTTAACATTGTGAAAAAGGATAATCATTTCAGAAACAACATATTCATTCTAATACGGGACTTAATTGAGAATTCGTGAGGCATTCATCTTCAATATACCTTTTAAGGTACCACTAGAAGTCCTTTTTATAACCAGAATCTACCGTCCGGAGAACGTGACAAATGTGTATAGATCTATACGGGACTAATGATCCCGCGCCCTGACTGCTAGCTACAGTCCCCGGGGTGACAAGTGTCATCTCATTTTGACGCCTGAAGAACGTCGCTACAGGAAAATTATGATAGTACGGTTATAAAAACTCACTGGATAGACAATTATTATGGTATTACGTTTTTATGGGAAAAGTAACAGATACAGTTCTTTTCACATTCAAAT
This sequence comes from Lactuca virosa, assembly GCF_052849685.1. Lineage (NCBI taxonomy): Eukaryota > Viridiplantae > Streptophyta > Magnoliopsida > Asterales > Asteraceae > Lactuca > Lactuca virosa. The sequence continues at coordinate 205,894,178 of NC_136430.1, forward strand.
ACAAATCTTCTTATAGTTTTGTTTTACAATAAGACTATACATCATCTTTTGAGCATGTCATATTTGCTTACAGGTTACGGTCTTGGTCATTTGAGACTGCATTTCACTTTTAGGAAAATATAGGATTTTCCTGGTTCAAATACATACAGTTTATACAACGATCTTTCATACTCATTTCATACATTTGTTAGAAAATATCGGATTTTCTGGAAAACATACACGCACTTTCGAATGGCATACATTTTATCAAAACACTACTTATGAACTCACCAACTTTATTGTTGACACTTTTTCTTTGAAATAACTTGTATTCTCAGAAAACGTTAAATCAGGTAGCAACTACTTTTGAAGACTAACGCGCTGGCGTTAGTAACATATTTTGGATCACCATATTGTATTTGATATTTAAACATGTAACACATACAAACATGTAAACTTTTCAAATATATTTATATTATGGTGGTGTGTACTTTCTTTACTATTCAATTGTTATGATACTATACATGACGTCCTTCGCCCCCGAACGTTTTCACCGTTCAGGTTTGGGGGTGTGCTACCCTTCCTTTTGCTGTTGTTGTTGTCATTGTTGTTGTTGTTGTTGTTTCCCTTCGGTTGTTCTGGTGCAGCAACCACTAAGTTTTGACGGGCTCCGTGGTCGATAAGAGATTGTGCTAGTTCCTTGGCACTGTCAAAAGTAACAGGCCTCAAAGCTAAGACACTTGACTGAATTTGGGGCGACAGTCCCCAAATATATCTCTCAATCTTCTTGCTCTCCAGAGCAACCATATCCGGGCACATAATTGCCAGATCACAGAATCTACTAGTATAGGTTGATATGTCAGATCTAACCATCGTAAGACCCCAGAGCTCCTGCTCGAGTTTCTGAACTTCTCCTCATGGACAGTATTCTCGCATTAACATGGCTTTGAAGTTCTCCCAGCTTATCGAATTAGCCACTACTAGATAAGTGACTTAACATGGCCATTCCACCATGTTAAAGCTCTTTCCGAAAAGGTACAAGCAACGATTTTAACCTTGCTGCTTTCAGGACAGGAGCAGATTTCGAAAATTGCTTCTGTCTTTTCTATCCACTGCCTTAATGCCATAACTCTTCCGGTTCCATTAAAGGTCTTGGGTTTGGCATTGGAAAAATCTTTATAAGCGCACTTTCGTGAGTGCCCATGACTCTCGCCATGTTTAGAAGGATGTGCACCAGCTCCCGACCCACTAGCACCAGGAGTATTGATATGAGACATGGCAGCAGCTACAGCCGCCGTAACTGCCACTTGGAACATAGCGGGGTCGAACTGAGGAGGTGGTGGTGGAGGTGGTACCGGTGCTTCATTAACATTATTACGTCTTGGATTTCTAAGAGGAGGCATCTTTTTCTATAAAAGTCAAAAGATACAAAGATGGTAAGATATCAAGAGTAAATATAAATTTTGATATCTCTGAACTAGAACGTATAGTTCAACATGAATCTTGTAATGAATTAGAAATAGAAGTCTACGACAAGTACAACTTGTAACAGGATGATATGAAATTGAATGGTTATTTTTCAAATACTATGAAATGCATGTCGATTGAATTTGCATATTGATTACATAAAGTCTGGAAAACTTGACCTTAAACAGGTCTACAATACACCAAATTCTGGGAAAATATCGACATCATACAGACCTACCAAAAAATAAAATTTCCGTGGTCTTACTGAAAAACATGAAAAATAACACTAGAACCTATCCGCAGACTTAACTATAACCAAAAAAGTGAATAGGAAATGAGTAGAGTCTCTCCTACTGGCGACGGGTATCTCTTGGATGAAACCTCAACTCAGCCAGTTGACGCTCCACAGCAAGTAAATGTCTTTCATACACTGTCAGACGTGCTCGGAGTTCTATGACTTCAGCTCGAGTTTCAGCTAATTCTTGCAGTAAATACTCATTGTCCCTCGTAGCTCTCTCACGAGTATATTCAAGACGATTAATGCGAACTGTATTAACTCTCGCATTGGCATCAACTTCCCTGATTTGGTTGATGGCTGTTCTACCCTGAATTTCATTTCGAGCAACCGTGCAGACTAGAATCGGCAGGACTCTGTCTGCTGAGCCTCCTTCGCTCACGTTTGTAGAAGCTTCTATCTCCGTTGTATGACATAGGTTGACCCTGCTCTGGACTCCATGTTTCCAAGCTTTCTACCCACAGAGGCTTCGGGCCTTGGAAAGCCTGACGAGGGTTAGGATTTTGGGCTACTGGTGGTGGATTATAGGCTTCTGATTCGGAATCATTTTCTTCAGGAAAATTTTCTGCAAAATCATCATCTAAGGGAATTTTGTGATTTTCTTCTGGCTCTGCATCTTGTTCTTGATCGGGGAAGTAAGGGTCTCCGGGTAAGTGAAATCCAGCCATTGCTATCTAAGTGAGAATAGGGATAAGAGATATAGAATATAGTTAGTAACGATTGTTTAAGGATATAAGTTTCTACAAGAGAGATCTACAGTTATCAAGTAATATATTCTATATAACTTGTTCTAGGTCTTACTATAACTATAAAGTGTATACTAATTATATATAACTTGGGTATAATCGACCTTTGACTAAATGACCTGGCTCTAAATCCACAACCAAACAAGGAACAGGAAATGAAGCTAGATCACATATTCTAAGTCTATATGACTTTAATTATATATAATTGTAATATACCCTTAATATTTATAGTTCTACTCTTAATTGTTCTATTCTAGAGTTCTTCTGAATATGTATGGTAAGTTTTAGACATGCCACAACACCACTATCACTCCCAAACACATGTTGATCATATCTCAAATTAATATAGTTGATCTGGCTATATTAATTCCAGATATGATTACATAACTGCTCAAGTTTGACTGTAATGTGCGACATCCAAATACTTTTAAGTTCTTATGATTGTGATACTGTACTTGTAGGTATGAGTGTTAGTATACTTCTTGTAAAAATACTTAAATTTTTAGAAAGTATACTTGTAGTCAGAGCTCTTAGCCCCAATGTATTTATAGTTTGTATATCTTTTATGGATTGATATACTGAGTTCACTATAAACAATGCTCTGATACCAATCTGTCACACCCCCAAACCAGACGGCGGAAACGTCCGGGGGTGGAGGACTTCATTTGTAGTATCACAACACATGCATTATAGTAATTAGAGTACAAACAACTACTGTATTTAAAAAGTATAAATATTTACATGTGTTTCGTTTCTGTATACTAAAACTAAATAGTTGTACAAAAGAAGAAGACAAGACATAAATAGCTCCATCTTCTCAAAAGCTCGGGGTGTACCTGTCTACTGGTTCCCTGAGAATACAAGTAATTTGAAAAGAGAGTATCAACATAAAGTTGAGTGAGTGCATAAGTATTTATGTTTGAAAGAATGTTTTCTGTTTCTTGAATATGTAAACTGTTTCCAGAAAATCCTATATTTTCTGCTGTATATGAAAAGTAGTTTTAGTTACATAAAACTGTTCTAATTATAAACCAATGTTTTGTATTTATAATCCTTTTGTAAACTTGTATCTTGTAAACTAGTACTTTGAAAATGTACTTGAGTTTAGTTAATTATACACTAACGTATTGTTAATATCTTTTATATGAGTTATTATAACCATACTGACTAGATGGCCTGACCCAACGCTATGAGTGCGTTGAAAACATGCTGATAACAATTTGTCACTCACAGGCGTGTATGCCTGACTGTAGCTAGCAGTCCGAGTGCGGTGTTGTCAATCCCAATATAGATCTATACACACATTGTTTTGATCCCCGCTTGGAGATTCTGGTTATAATGTTAGGACTTTACTATATTGTTTAAATGAATTAAACAACCTGTACTACTTGACTCATAAAAACATATAAACATTACATGTAGAATAGTTATGAAAAACCCAATTATTCTGAAATAAACGACTGATTGTATGTTCTTGAATTAATATTCTTAACATGCACCTGAAAGAATGTATAGTCTTGACTAGTTTTGAATCAAGCCTTTGTTCTTGTAAAACAATGTATTATAGTATACTTGAATCGTGAATTAATGTTCTGTGAATCATAAATTATACCTATTATAATTTATATGTACTTTCTGTATTGATACTGAGTATTCATGAATGCAACCCCTTGCTCAACTTGTTACAAAGGGTACTTGAAACTAAAATGAATAAACTTTTATAATTTTATACACATACGAATATATATAAGTAAAATTTAAATGACACTCGAACAAATAATTGATACTTGTAATCCCACATCCAAACAAGGAAAAGGAACCAATGTGGGTTATCAGTCCTAAGCCTTTTAAATCTTATTTATATAAATATATGTATACTAGTATGATTTTTGGGAGAAATATAAGTTTATAAAAACATTTAAAAGAAGTTTAATATTTTGAAATAAATTTTGATGACTTGATGTCATTCTGAAACAATCATTGAAAAACCATTTGAATTTTTGATAACGAAATCCGTTTTGATAAGATATTTGAAACTATTTGTTTATAACACAAAATCTTTGTGTTAGACTTGTATTCCCTCCCCCCTTAAAACAGTAAAAACTATGAAAATACGCGGGTATGAACTCACCTGTAGTAAGTTATTCAAATGTACGACCGGTGTAGGATGCTAAGTGTCAAGTAAAATCTTGAGCACAAACGAATCCTAATAGTATATAATCACACATATATGAATATAATTAGTGTTTATACATCTAAATATACTAAGAAACCATCTTAGGGACTAGGAATCACTTGGACTAAGTGTTAGAATCACATGTGATTCACTTAAGGGGTGTATATGGCCTAACCATGGAGTGTACGGCCATGGGTGTACGGCCAGGGAGTGTACGGTCGTACACTCATGTATGAAGTGTGCAAAATTGGGTGTTTAATCCTTTGTGGCAACTAGTGTGACAAATGTATATCAAGAGAATGGACAAACTATCATTTTTGGACGGTTTTAAGGTGTATACGGCCACACCAGGTGTGTACGGCCGTACACCCTTGATGATCTTGAATTAGATGATGTTTTAAGGCTTTGAATCAAGTGTTTAACATGTCTTACTAGATGATAGAGGGAATACTCACGTTTTTTAGCGTCTTCTAAGGAATTCAAGGCTCAAGAACAAGTGTGTGTTCTTGGTGAGATGGTTGAAGATCTAACCAAAATAGAAGATTTCATGGATGAAAACATGGATCTTCAGTAGATAAAGCCATGTATCAATAATTAATTGGAAGGAATACTTACTTATTTAAAGATCAAGGTGTAAATCTTGATGAACTTTGAGAGAGAATCAGAATTTCTTGAGGTGAAAGTGTGAAAAGTGTGAGGAAATGAAGGAAAAATCTTTATATACGTTTGGGTTCACGGCCACACTTGGGTGTACGGCCGTACACCCATGTGTACGGTTGTACACTCCTGTGTACGGTTGTACACACGTGTACGGCCGTACACTCCTTTAATTGGAGTGTTTGGCCCGAATGCTATATGATGACTTAAGTTATCTCATTCCTAAACTCGAATATTGAATGTACTAGACTTAGAACATTCAAACAGACCCTGAACAATGCTTAAAGATAGCAGAAACGAGTTTGACTGTGATTGAATTTAGAAAATTGTACAAGATAGAAATTTTGGGTTGTCACATATGGTAAATATCTTCATCATAAAATAGTTTCAGTCATAAACTAATATAAAATAGTAAATATCTTCATCATAAAAAACAACGGTTTTCGAATGCAATTTAAAATATATTCAATCACATTTCTACTTCGCATAGTCACTATCTCAAAATCTGAATGAAATTAAAATATTTCATGAGAACGATGTGTCGGAACAACATACTCAATCATATTTCCTTTAAAGAAATAAAGGAGATTGTTTCAATAATCCCACCATTCATGTGCACTAACATTGTAATTACTAACATCTACTTTAACCCATCGATTCTGAATGAAAATCCAAATACCCTACAAATGATGCTCTATAGTTCCCCATGGTTTTTTTTTGTTGAAAACTAACTTCAAAAACCATATTATTTCTACGTTTGTATAGATCAAGAACATGCTTGTGTACATTAGTTTTTCAAAGTATTTACTTGTATAACGTAAACTATCAAATGTCTGTAATGTTGTTCTTGAAAGCATTTCAATAATCATCTTAGAATTCAATGATGATAACTATAAAACAAACAAAATAATCAAAAGTTATACAATTTTAAAATAAACAGATTTTATATAAAATAAAACATGTAACATATTCATCAAAATTTTTTTGTATAATAATACTAATGATGTAAATAGAATTTAGTAACGTTCGATGGATGGGTGATCTTATGCAACATTACTTTTATTGCTGCAAGTGTACACCATTATTGATTTGATGAATTGAAGTGATCTAATAAGTCGAATTGACAAACAATAAACAAAACATGAGGTAATAGGTGTGAAATATTCACAAATGTCAAAAAAGGATTCGATATTTAGGAGAAATATGGGAAAAATGAATGTCGAGTTAGCTTTGTTTCCATTGAAGACATTCAAAATAGGTAAACGTTTCACTATATTTATTTCAAATTCATTAATTTGATTCTCATGAGTTTTGACACTTGTCATTTTGTGATATTTTTGAAATAAATAATTTTTACATGTCAATTTCTGGTTTTTTTTTGAATTTTTTTAAATTTAAAAACCACATAATATGTATATTATATATGGAAAGTATTAAATGTGATAGTACCTTGCAATTAATACAATTCTTAACTTCTTATTTCAAAATTTTATTATTAAAAAAATACTTATTGTTTATCTTTGATATTTAATCTTTTTTTAATCAACCCGTGTAATACGTAGGTCTCACACCTCTCTTTCTCTCTCTCTCTCTCTCTCTCTCTCTCTATATATATATATATATATATATATATATATATATAAGGAATTTCAGGATTAAAATAAAAATATACCTTATACTGATTCATTGCTAATTTATGGTTTTTAACATTTACAACCAAAATCATTGTGTTTATCATGTAGCGAAATTAAATAGTTTTTTTATGTTGTAAAACAAAATCATTGTTTTTTTATGTAGTAAAACAAATAATTTTTTATGTAATTTGTGAAAGTATATATTAGAGGATATAATCATACATCGAGAAATAACCATCGAGCTTTAAAAAAGGTAACCTTTTTACCATTATTGAATGCAATTTAAGCTAATTATGTTAATAACATTAGTTATAAGTGTAGCACATGGTTCCTGGTATGTATTTTAATTAACTAATTTTGCATTTTTTGCCTGGGACTCGGCGAGTTGAAGGCCCAACTCGCCGAGTAGAAGTGGGATGAGACGCAGGATTTAAGTGATGGACTCGTCGAGTCGGGTCCCGGAATCGACGAGTCGGGTCCCGGACTCGACGAGTAGGCTCTCACTGGACAAAACCCTAATCTGAGGGTTTGCACCATATTTAACAACCTTATACAACCTCCATCGCCCCTTTATGCTCCCAGAAACCCTCCATAGCAAACCCTAAGTGTTTTGGTGCAAGATCTAAGGCTTTTGAGTGATTTTTGTGGGTTTTGACCTCAAGGAAGGAGGAATGACATAGAAGGATCAAGAGGAGACTGAAGGATTCGAGTTTGGTTCATCATTTGCAGTTTTTGAAAGGTATAAAGTCTGTACCTTGCTTGTTTGTTTGTTAGATCCCTTTTTGGGGAAGATTTAAGGCTTTTTAAGCCATATGAGGTAGCCAACCATGATTGCAAACATTGTTGGGGGTCAAGACTTCGGATCTAGCACTTGGGGAGAGTTACAAGGCAAATTTGGGTTGCTTTTGCACCCAAGGAAGGCCCCATGCAACAAAAGATTGTACTGCCCCTACTTCTGCGATTCAGATATCAGACCTGATTTGCTTTCATTGCAATAAGAAGGGCGGCCATAAAAAGGCCAATTGCCCTAGATTGACAGCAACAGCAGCGGCGCCGGCAGTGGCGCCGACTCCAGCGACATCACGGGTTGTGGATGGCCGGAAGGCCAAGTTGGAGGCTCCAGTGGTTCGGAGCCGAGCATTTCAGCTGACAGCCGAGGAGGCACGCGTTGCACCCGATGTGGTGACGGGTATGACTTCTTGTTTATGGTTTTATGATATGTTGTTGTGATTTTGATATGTTATGTATGTGCTCTGTATAGGATCGTTCCATGTGAACGGTATCCCTGTTGAGGTATTGTTTGATTCGGGTGCTACCCGATCGTTTGTCTCTCTTGCGCTTAGCAAGAAGTTTCCGGAGTCGTCAGGCACGTTGGATTGCCCTCTAGAGGTCGAGATTGCGGACGACTGGTCAGTGCGAGCATCAATGGTCTACCGAGATTGCATCCTGCGACTGTTTGAGGAGCGTTATCTGGTAGATCTGGTTCCCATACCTTTACGGGGGAAAAAGGTTATTATCGGTATGGATTGGCTAAGCCTTAATGGGGCAGTGATTGACTGTGCGCAACAGTTGGTGCGGATCTGGACCCCAAGTGGAGGAGAGCTGGTGATTCAGGGCGAGAGGCCACAACAAGGACCAACTTTATGTTCAGCAGCGAGGGCTAGGCGCTACCTCCAGCAGGGTTGTGCAGGTTATGTTGCCTATGTTATGGATACCCGGGAGGCGGGTAGGGCGACGGTGGGCGATGTGCCCATGGTACGAGAGTTTGCGGACGTATTCCCCGAGGAGTTGCCTGGGATACCTCCGGAGCGTCAGGTGGAGTTCAGGATCGACCTAGTCCCTGGTGTGGCTCCGATAGCCAAGGCACTGTATCGGTTGGCTCCTCCTGGGATGCAGGAGTTGTCTACACAGCTATAGGATCTGTTAGACAAAGGATTCATTAGACCGAGCAGTTCACCCTGGGGAGCCCCGATTCTATTTGTGAAGAAGAAGGACGGGTCGCATCAGATGTGTATAGATTATAGGGAGCTGAATAAGGTAACGGTGAAGAACCGTTACCCACTCCCGAGGATTGATGATCTCTTTGACCAGCTACAGGGAGCATCTTGGTTCTCCAAGATTGATTTGCGATCAGGGTATCATCAGATGAGGGTCAGAGAGGAGGATGTACAGAAGACTGCGTTTCGGTAGCGCTATGGACACTATGAGTTTGTGGTGATGCCTTTCGGGCTCACCAATGCTCCTGCCGCGTTCATGGACCTCATGAACCGCGTGTGTAGACCGATGTTAGACCGGTCTGTGATAGTGTTTATTGATGATATCTTGGTTTACTCCAAGACGCGGGAGCAGCATGAGGAGCATCTGCGAGAGGTTCTGGAGACTTTGAGAAGGGAGAACTTGTATGTTAAGTTCTCCAACTGTGAGTTCTGGTTGCGCGAGGTGTAGTTTCTTGGGCACCTTGTCAACCAGAACGGGATTTCGGTAGATCCGGCCAAAGTGGAGGCCGTGATGATATGGGAGATTCCGAGGTCTCCATCTGAGATTCGGAGTTTCCTAGGATTAGCCGGCTACTATCGGAGATTCATCCAGGATTTCTCCAAGATAGCCGTACCCCTGACCAGGCTAACGAGGAAGGCCGTGGTCTTTCGTTGGGGGCCTGAGCAGCAGGTTGCATTCGATACATTGAAGCAGAGATTGTGCGAGGCGCCAATCTTAGCCCTGCCAGAGGGCATGGAGGATTTCGTCGTGTACTGCGATGCGTCCATCTCGGGTTTGAACGCAGTATTGATGCAGAGAGGGCATGTCATTGCTTACGCTTCGAGGCAGCTGAAGCCTCACTAGGCGAACTACCCGACACATGATTTGGAGCTGGGGGCTGTTGTGTTCGCCCTCAAGATTTGGCGTCATTACATCTATGGGGTTCGTTGTACGATTTACACGGACCACAAAAGCCTGAGGTATCTCATGGACCAGCCAAATCTGAATATGAGGCAACGTCGGTGGCTTGATGTGGTAAAGGATTATGACTGTGAGATCCTCTACCACCCGGGAAAGGCCAATGTGGTGGCCGACGCGCTTAGCCGCAAGGCAGCGCTGATTAGGGATATCTGTCTGAGGATGACAGTGGTGACTCCGCTTTTGGAGCGGATTCAGGAGGCCCAACTGGAGGCCATGAAGGAGGAACATCGGAAGAGCGAGCGGATTGTGGGACAAGTTTCCTCCTTCGACTATGATAGCCGAGGATTATTGACACTACACCGTAGGGTGTGGGTGCCGTACCACGGGGGTGTGCGCCAGGTTCTGATGGAGGAGGCGCACAAATCTCGATTCTCCATTCATCCCGGGGCGACGAAGATGTATAGGGATCTTCGCCTGGACTATTGGTGGCCCTACATGAAGCGGGATGTAGCATGGTACGTGGAGCGGTGCTTGACCTGCAGGAAGGTCAAGGCTGAGCACCAGAGGCCACACGGCAAGATGCAGCCGTTGGATATTCCGTTGTGGAAATGGGAGGACATTACGATGGATTTTATCACAAAGCTTCCCAGGACCGCGCGAGGGGTGGATTCGATTTGGGTCATCATCGATCGATTGACCAAGAGCGCTCATTTTATTCCGATTCAGGAGAGCATCTCGGCCGAGAAGTTGGCCGACATCTATATCAGAGAGGTGGTGGCGCGGCACAGGGTGCCAGTGTCGGTGATTTCAGACAGAGATGTTCAGTTCACTTCCAGGTTTTGGAAGAAGTTTCATGACGAGCTGGGTACTCGTCTGTATTTTAGCACCGCCTTCCACCCGCAGACCGATGGTCAGAGTAAGCGAACCATCCAAACTTTGGAGGACATGTTGCGGGCGTGTGTCTTAGACTTCAGAGGTAGTTGGGATACTTACCTTCCGTTGGCTGAATTCTCGTACAACAATAGTTATCACGCGAGTATCGATCGTCCTCCCTTCAAGATATTGTACGGGAGGAAGTGCAGGACCCCGATATGTTGGGGCGAGGTTGGCCAGAGGGTTATGGGAAGCACCGAAGTAGTGCTCAAGACGACAGAGAGGATTCAGCAGGTCCGGAGCAGGCTTCAGACCGCTCAGAGTCGGCAGAAAAGTTATGCCGATAAGCGCCGATCAGACCTGGAGTTCCAGGTCGGGGATATGGTTCTCCTAAAGGTGTCGCCATGGAAGGGCGTCATCCGATTCAGGAAACGGGGCAAGTTGGGCCCCAGGTACATTGGACCATTCAGGGTCCTAGCCAGAGTGGGCAAGGTGGCGTATATGTTGGATCTGCCATCCGAACTCAGCCAGATCCACAACACTTTCCACGTCTCCCAGTTGCGGAAGTGCCTGGTAGACGACTCAGCAGTGGTACCCTTAGAGGATATTTAGGTCGATGACAGCCTGAATTATATTGAGCGGCCAGTGGCGATCCTCGACCGGCAGTCGAAGGATCTGAGGAACAAGAGGGTGGAGCTCGTGAAGGTGCAATGGCAGCACCGGAAGGGCTCGGAATTGACTTGGGAGCCGGTGGATGAGATGATGGAGCATTACCCAGAGCTTTTCCAAGAACGAGCAACAGAATTCGAGGACGAAGTCTAAAAATAAGTGGGGGAGATTTGTAGCACATGGTTCCTGGTATGTATTTTAATTAAGTAATTTTGCATTTTTGGCCTGGGACTCGGCGAGTTGAAGGCCCAACTCGCCGAGTAGAAGCGGGATGAGACGCGAGATTTAAGTGATGGACTCATCGAGTCGGGTCCCGGACTCGACGAGTAGGCTCTGACTGGACAAAACCCTAATCTGAGGGTTTGCACCCTATTTAACAACCTTATACAGCCTCCACCGCCCCTTTATGCTCCCAGAAACCCTCCATAGCAAACCCTAAGTGTTTTGGTGCAAGATCTAAGGCTTTTGAGTGATTTTTGTGGTTTTTGACCTCAAGGAAGGAGGAAGGACAAAGAAGGATCAAGAGGAGACTGAAGGATTCGAGTTTGGTTCATCATTTGCAGTCTTTGAAAGGTATAAAGTCTGTACCTTGCTTGCTTGTTTGTTAGATCCCTTTTTGGGGAAGATTTAAGGCTTTTTAAGCCATATGAAGTAGCCAACCATGATTGCAAACATGGTTGGGGGTCAAGACTTCGGATCTAGCACTTGGGGAGAGTCACAAGGCGGATTTGGGTTGCTTTTGCACCCAAGGAAGGCCCCATGCAACAAAAGAGCCATTTTAGAGCCTTTTTGGCTCAAAAGTCCCATGCATGCACGTAAAGTTCGTAAGTTTACGTGCTAGATCGAGCTTAGGGGATTGGATCTATCATTTGGACAAGTGTTGTACATCAGAAATCGAGGATTTAGGGTGTGGACGTTATCGACTCGGCGAGTTCGTTCTTGGGACTCGACGAGTCCAAGGCTTTGAGTCCCATATCTGTTGAGGGTCAAAGAACTCAGTTGGGTGTTAGAAGGGTTGTAGCAGGACAGAAAGAGTGACCCAACGCATTGGACTTAGTTTTAGACCTGGAGTTCATGGGACTCGACGAGTGCTAGAACAGACTCGGCGAGTCCAGGGCAATCTTCTTATGTTTGAAGATGAACTCGACGAGTTGTTCATACAACTCGGTGAGTCAAGGTCAGGACTTGTTCATCAGTTGAAGGTGAACTCGACGAGTTGTTCATACGACTCGGCGAGTTGGATGAAGGTTCATTGATGTTCGTAAAGAAGGGGAACTCATCGAGTCGTTGCCAAACTCGACGAGTCGAGTCGTGGATAAGGACGAGTAAAGAGAAGGGACTCGACGAGTTGACGGCCCAACTCGGCGATTCGGGTCAACTGGAAGTTGACTTTGACTTGGACTTGGTTGGGGGTAAAATAGTCATTTTACCCTAAGAGTAGATATCAGATTCTGACTGAGTGTTTTGTGGGGATTGTAGCCGAAGGATTTCCGGAGCAGCAGCGGACAGAGGTATCCCGCACAGATTATCAGCAGCTACTCGTACGAGGTGAGTTACCTTCCAGTAGGTGTGGGTCTAAGGCCACAATGCCGGCCCACCAAAGAGGAGTATTTAGAAGATGATTGTCTTTGTGATAATTATCTTGGTCTGGTTACGTGCTTTGGTCATGAGTTTTATCTGTATGATATGTTACGTGTATAACAGTGATTAGTTTCCCTGACAGCGGTCCTTAGGACCGAAGGGTAGGTCAGTACCCGGATATGCCTGACTATATGTTTATATCTTGTTGATTGTATGCTAGTGGTAGGGGGTGGAATAGTCCCCAGTTACCGGTTGAAAGATACCGATGATGATTACCGGTTGAAAGATACCGATGATGATTACCGGTTGAAAGATACCGACGACGATTACCGGTTAAAAGATACCGATGATATTGAATGGTATGTGGTATGATAGGCGAACTCACTAAGCTTTGTGCTTACGGTTTCGGTTTTGTTTTCAGGTACCTCTTCGTCTAAAGGGAAGGAGCCGGCGGCGTAGCATCGCATCACACACACATATGATTCCGCATCGGATTTTCTGGGATTGTACTATGATTTTCCTTATTTTTGATGTCATGGTTTGGGACACAACATTAGGATTTTGTAATGTGTTGCTTTATTGATAGTGTTATGGTAAAATGTTCTAAAAATTATTAATTTAAAAATGAAATTTCGGGCTTGAATTTTGGGATGTTACAATAAGGTATAACTACTATAAATAAATGCCTCTGTTATAATTTTTAATTCAAATTCCACATATTAAATTCCACCTCATTAATTAAATTTATTAATATATTAATTAATGTACATAACAACCTTCTATTTGTGAATCTTTCCATCTTGTGTTTCTCTGATTTAAAATTGTCAGTTGCAAAAGTCGGCCAACAAATTTTTTACTTAGTGGTCAAGATATGATCATATGAATTATATTATATCAAAATCATACAAGGACACAAGTACGTAGATTTTTTTAAGTAGTTGAATGGTAGTTGAAAAAAAATCATAAAACAGAGACATATGCTACCTTGTGACAAACTACCTAAAGCCAACATGAAATATTAGTTCTTCTTTGGATTTTACGGGCTCACTATATATCTCGTGTTTCTTTAACCTACAGAACCATAAAAATAACAATAACTAGAAAAATGACAATAGAAAAAATTGTCAACATAGATATATTAAATACAAGCTAAAAATTAAAAAAGACATTAGCACATTCACCATAATTTTTTATAAACCGTTAAAACATAATAGTTACCAAAAAAGTGAATATTAAACAAGAATTGAGATAAATAATAATGACATGTATTTTATTCATGCTACAATAGAAGCAATGTACTTTAGGTTTTTAATTGTAATAACAATGTATTTTTTTTAAACATAATAGCAAATTAGCAATGTGCTCATATATCTTAACCGATTATAACAATATATAACCTCAAACTTGTAAAGTGCTTACTAAATTTCATGTCGCATACCACTATTATTGGTAAGGAAATATAAGCATTTTGCTATTATTCATAGTACATTGCTATAATATGTAAAGAAAATGTTAGCATGTTGCTATCATAGTTTTGAAGCAATGTGAATAGGAACTTGTGTGATGTGAAGTGTGACATAAGAATTTGCAACTATACATTCATATACACTTCCTTACTCCATGTCCATAGCTTTCTTAAGAACACGCTTCTACATTCTAGTGAAATTTCCAAATGCAAAGATTTTTGAATATTCTTGAGGTAAAGATTCCTGAGATACTAAAAAAATAAATTGTTAACGAAAATCCTTGCGTTCAATAAAAATGAGGAATAAAAAAGAGGGACTTACTTTAGGGTCCCATGTGGAAGTTGTAAATGACTTTAGGCCTTTGTATTTAGAAAATCATTTCCTTGCAGGAATATCTACAGGAGCATTAACTTTAGGGTCCCATGTCGAAGTTCTAAATGACTTTAGGCCTCTGTATTTAGCAAATCATTTCCTTGTAGGAATATCTACAGGAGCAATGGAGCATCAACTTCATCTGGGAACTCTGAAACCAAATTAACAACAAATCTGATTAAGAACTCAACTTTTTATAAATTTTCCCTTATTTACTTTTTTGACTAAATAGAAAGAGCGAGGGATAAGAGACATCCTCAATAAGCCCTAAATTTTCTTTTTGAAAATTTGGCCTAATGTAATTTTTCTTTCATTTTCCTCAAGTGTGTTTTATTTTCTCAAATGATTTATAAACATCAGTTATTGGACAACACTTAATGGAAAGAATTCTTCATCATAATTTGTGAATATGTTTTCTCTGAAAAGAAATTAGTGAATACCTTCATCTTCAATATGTGCTTCTTTTACTTTTTGAATATCTTCTTCTATCTGCTCCTTTTTCAAGTTGTCATTATCCTGCAACCACAAATAAAATACACATCATTTTTATGTAAAGGGTGAGAAAAGTATATGTTGTTGTGTAATTTACAGTTACATATTTTATTATTTTTCATTTATAGAATTTAAAAATAGACATGCCAAAAAGCTAATTTAAAAGGTAAAATCCATCTAAAATTTAGCCAGCTCGTGCAACTTAAAAAAATAACAAAATGGATCACATTCCTTCATAAGTTTAGAAAATGATACTCAAATTTGGCTAAATCATGCAATATAAAAAAATAACAACATGGATCACATTCATGAATGGTCCTATTTTATCCCATGGAACACAACAAAACAATTTTTTTTTCATTCCATGCGTTCCCTGATTTCATCATACCAAACACTACCAGTTGCAATTCTTAGCATAACTTACAAAAAGATACCATGAAAAACACATATATAATCATCATGCAAACATCAAAAAATAGATTGTAAAAATACCATCATCATGGAATCACCTTCGGTTTCATCATCAGAATCCCTAAGCTTAAGTGAAGCTTGGTCATCATTGTTAGGGCTAGGATCCTCAAAATATTCAGGATCCTCAAAAGTCCAGGATCCTCAGCTACCTTATCAACGTTATTATTTTTATTCATATTTATAACGGTCATATTTTGTCCATAACTGACACGTGTGCAGAAGTAGTCAAGGGAAGACCAATTCTCAACGAAGAATCATCTCAACTATGTAAAAGACCCGAAATACTTGGTTAAATAATGTTCGTGAAGTTGGGTCATAGAGGATCCTAGAAATATCAGACATCTTGTTGGCTAGTTTAGACTATAAATTGACACTTGTATTCTGCACACAACACACTGTTTTTTACTAGAAGCTTACTCTACGAAAATAATCACTTGTTCATACTCAAATATGTTGGATTAGGTGTCTAAGTTCATAACTATTTCTGGAATGTACTTGACCCGATTAGCATGGTCCATTTGGGTTGCATGGCATTACAATACTTGGATAGACCAAAATGAGAGAAATGACACTTAAGGATTATTAATATATTATAAGTTCTAATATATTAATAATATTATTTAATTAGTATTGATCAAAGAATTAATTTGGAATTAATTAAGTGATCAAAAAGAGTAATTAAATATATGGGGTTGATTGTGTAAATCATCTATTCTTGTATAGTGGGCTAATGATCCATGGTTTGTATGGATTGGGTTAAAACCCATAAGGTGCTCCATGGATAGTCCATGGAGGTTACAAACTCATGGATCATGGAATATGGAAAGCCATGACAATTAGGGTTTACATGGTGTAACCCTACTCGTGCCACAACTATATAAAGAACCCTATGCAAGCAAAATCGGCACTACTTGTACAAGTGAGAGGGAAATCCAATTTTGAGGCTTAGTGAACTTCTCTCAAGGTTATTCCAAGTGTTGTAGTGTTGTGTGAGACATTTGAGGCATCACACTTGAGGTGCTAGGCTCACAAGGTTCTCAAGGAATCCAAACTACAAAAGGTATTTTCTTCTTCTAGCATTTATGTTTAAAAGTTCCCCATGCTATGCTCGATAGGTTAAGAACCTTGGAAAATCAATTTTGCATGTATCTTAGTAAAAAATAGATCCAAGGTTTGTAGGGTCGCATGTACACCTTAGGAGTGTTAGACTGCTCAAAACCCAACAGTGGTATCAGAGCCTAGGCTTGTTTGTTTGATACTTGATGCAAAATTGTGAAAAAAAACTCAGCTTTTCTGCACTCTGCAGCATGAACTCGCCGAGTCCATGCGGTGACTCGACGAGTCCATGAGTAAATTCATCCTACTCGTCGAGTAGGTTCATGCACTCGACGAGTAGGAGCCCCTGAATGCAGATTTTCGAGTTTTGCTGCTGGAAATGGACTAGAAACATTACCCTAAACTGTTTTGGTGTTATAAAACTTGTTTTGGATGGTGTAATGGTTATTCTAATCCATTTTCAATAGCTATTATCACAATTTCAAGTTTTATATGGTTTATTTATGATTCTTGAAATTGTTTGATATGCATGTTCATGAACTTATGAGTTTAGAAGATCATAGGAATTATTTGTAACTTGCTTGTTAGTTTAATTCTTGATCATTATGTGTTTTAATGGAATCCATAATTTGTCCTCAAGTTATGGTTTACCAAAAGTCATTCTTTTAAAGTCCATTATTAACACATAGGTTACATAAAATGAAAAGTCTCTCATTTTATTAATCCATTAACTCATAAGTTATGAAAGATGAGAAGTTTTGAAAATTACAAAACTTGCCCTCAAGTTTTGGAACATGTAAAGTCACTTTAAAAAACTTTAGTTCCAACCCCTAGAATTTTAAAAGATAAAATTCAACCCTTATACTTTATAGTATTATAAGTTAATAATATATATATGTATAAGAGCAAGTCGTCTTACCGTTAGTAGGCCTCATTCACGAAGCCGGTCTATAAGGGGGGTATAAGGTTGCTGCCTATAAAATGATAGCTTAATAGGTGTCCACTCTCACCCACCGCTTCCTTGACTGGTGGAGGGTCGTTAGCCGAACGGGTAGGACAAGGACTATAATTCTCATTAAAAGTATAATGATGAATATAAAGTAACTAAACCTTTTATAAATTCCCAATCTTAGTTACTTTTGGAAAATGTGAATAAGGTGCTAACCCATGAAATTACACTTTGCACTTTGATTAAGTCGTTAGTGGAGCGTGCGTGGTTAACCGTCACACTAACATGGACTTAACAAGGTAGGCAAAGGGCAACTTAATGTCTATCATAGTATCGATGGAGCGCGTGTGGTTAACCGGCACATCAATTGAGGGGTAAATATTAAGGGTACCAAGTATATTTGCATGGTTATTCACACCTTGTTTTGTGATCCTCGGCATCCCAGTCACAAAACCTGAAGGGCACACTCGAGATTGAAACATGCCATTGAAAAGTTCAATGAATCTCAAAAGATCTAGGAGTTTCAAATCCAATTAAAACCTAATAATTTATTTCGTTTTTCATGGTGGAAATTGGTGAATCATCATTCACCTACCTTCAAATATTTTATAGCTTGGATTACGGCATCCCTCTTCCAAGTTATAAAATACTGTGTTGGGTCCTAGCCTTAATATTTCATATTGGGTGTTATATTAAGGACTTAAATCAACTTACTTGAATATCTCCCATATTAGATGTCTGGTTTAGAAATCTATGATCTTCCCAAATCTCTTGGAACAAGCTTTCCTAATGAAGATGATGTCCCGTGGTTGGATCATGGAAATCATACTTCAATTCCTCCACCTCCTCCAATTATTCTCCCTATCCCACAAGTTCAAGGTCACTCAAGCCCCATTGGCAAGCAAGGTCTATGTGCGCTCACATCTTGGAGATGAAGTCGCATATTGACAAGCCGGGAGAGTTAGGTGTCAAAGTCTTGAGAAAGTTGGATGTTCAATCACTTTCTAAGTCACATAGTTAGTTCCTTTGGGACTACTATGTAACAGACTATTACATGACCCTTAATGATCTTATCTATTTTCTAGATGCTGCTGAATCAGCAATGATTTGGAGCTCTAGTAAAGAAAACTTGATTAGTAGATCAACTTCCCAAACTACCATGGACATTAACAATCGGTAACATTGGATATCTAGAAAAAGCCTTTTCTTCCCAATGGAAAGGGATTGGCCATAGTCTACTCGGTTGACCAAATGGTAAAGAGAAAGGCTAAGTCTGAGATAGTCCTGTGTACCATTCCCAAAGAGTCCATATGCTTATATTGCCAAAGGAAGGGACATTGGTTGCAAAGCCGCCCTATTTACCTGAAAGATCATAAGGTTGGTCAAGTCAAAAGTTTGACTCTACTTCAGGTAAGTCCACTATCTAACTCTGTTAAGTTCCATTTGGAGATTCTTTATACTTGATGTGACTGGGTCACATGTTGAAGCTTTAAGAATCAAAGAAAAGAGAGGAAGCTTAAAGAAGAGTATGCTGATTCTGATCGCGAAGGTGGATTTTGATCGCATGGTTCGGTGATCAGAATTTTTGAGCTGCTGCTTAAGAGTTGTGATAGATTGCATAGGAATAGATAAGAACACAGTTTTTCATATGAATTTGCATTGTAAGGATAAGTTTTTCCGCAAGTTTGAAATAAAAGAAAAGTTTCGTTTTATTTATTTTAAATATCCTTACAATGGCATTTGTGGAAAAATTGTTGTTTATATGATTCCATTGATAGCAACATTGGAAAATGGATTTGATTTTGTCGTTTGTGGAAGTGTCATAATTTACCAAATAAGAAAAGATTTTCATCACCAAGTTTCAGTTAGATAGAAACTTGTAATTATGCAAGTTGTATTGTATATTGAATGAGAATTTTCATCTTTGGAAAATTAAGACTAGTTCCTTGTTCACATGTATATGTGAGTCAAGTGAAGGACTAAGGGATCGAGTACACATTCTTGTGCACTGGTCAAGTCCACCACAAAGATCGATAAGACTATTCGTCATGATTTACTAAAGTTGAGTAAATATGGTTATACTTACCAGTTTAAGTATAATTCTGAAACATTGGAAAAGTTTCGAAGTATTGCAGGACGAATGAGAAGAATCAAATTAGACAGAAAGATAAAAGTTTCTCCTATCTGAAAGATGGGAGAGTACTTTAGTATCATGTTATGTGATCATCTTAATGATTAAGAAACCATATCACAATTGGTCCTCTAAGGACATCTTAGTGCATTCTTATGGCTAAGAAGAGGAATCATGAATTGTTGAAGTGGTTTAATCAAGAAGATGAGTCATACTTCATTCCAGAACAATTCTTAGAGTCATACTCCAAGATTGTAACTTGAGTGACAAATCTTAAAGAAAGGTTCATAACACTTGTCAAATGTAAGAGTAAAATGAGTCCTACTCTTGTACATTTGAAGTTGGTAAGTTGTGATGTTTTGGATAAAACAAAGACCAACTAAGGCCAATTGTGTGAAGTGTTTGTCTTGATAAAGAATCCGTACTATCTCTTGAATATTTGGCAAGTGAGTCTTATATGTCAAGAGGATGGCAGGCCCTTGTGCTGCCAGGTGGCAAGAAATTGAGACTGCACAAGTTCAATCCATATGAGTTTGGATTTGTCACTAACCTTGTCTGGTGATTATGGTTTTGACAAATTCACATGGATATGAACACATACACCATAAAATCTAATTATCATAAGGTTTCTCTCCGATTCATGAAAATGATGGTGAGGAAACGCTTTCACTAAGTAGATTTTAAGTAGATAGCAATTGTGATATTTGCATTCTCCACGTCGTTAGTGGAGCGTGTGTGGTTAACCGGCACACTAACTTGGACTTGTGAGGAATGGCAAAGGTCTAAACAATTGAGACTATGATTACGGTATCCCTTTTCATAGTTCTGAAATTGTTTAGTCACACATGTGTGCTGTCTAAGGAAAGGTGTATGATTTTGATAAAGTTTTATCAAAGCATCTCGTATCAGAAATATGAACTTTGGTAAGAAAGTCAATAAAATATTGATTTCTAGAAGTCCAGCTGATTTCTGAGTACATGTCAAAGTTAGTGGGAGCATAAGTGTTATGCTAATAATCATCATGCAAGTGGGAGCATGATAATTATAATAAGTGTTGCAAGTTAGCAATGTTAATTATAGAAAATAAAAGGTTTCAATTGGGAAAAAGTTGTTTTGCTATAATTAAGGGAGAGGAAATTATACTTCATTTCAATTCTAAAAGCTTAGATTGAGGTTTTAATCATCTTTAGTCAAGGATATATATATATATATATATATATATATATATATATATATATATATATATATATATATATATATATATATATATATATATATATATATATATATATATATATATATATATATATATGGATTTTATGTTGGAATGGCTCAACACAAGGAAATTCTATATATGGGTTCATTATTTGCGTTCTAAAATTCGATTATGATTATGACATCCCTTTTCATAATCTGAATTATGAGAACTTGGAAAATAGGAATAGAAATATTATAGCAAAAGACTGGTCTAGTATCATGTCTTTATGTGAGACATCATGAATCGTTTCCCATATGCTTCGGATATAGGATCGATTGCATGTGCTATAATATTCATCTGTTCTAAATTTTTCCAAATGCCCAGAGCATTAAGAGGGAAAAAAGGTACTAGAACTAGATATGACTAATTTGATTAAGAAATTGTCGAGGACAATCTAAGGTTTACCAAAGATTGGTTGCTCAGGGACAGTTGGAAGTATAGTGTTAATTCTGGAAGGACCATATTGGCATATTCTGAAAAGAGGCAACTCTTGTTCAGGAGTGATAGTCAAAATGGCAATATGGAAATATTCCCGTAGGTGGAAGTTATTCATTAAATCTGTGTAAGATTAGGAAACTGAATGCATGAAGGATGTTCAAAGGAATGTACTTTGAAATTGAGACTTCGTTTTCCATGGAGTGATCTGCGTTGGAATACTCTGTAATGTTTGTTGACAAGTCTTTGTGACTAGTGTGCATAATCATTACAAGAGGATCAATGCATATACGTTTAGAATCTAACAGATTTTAGTAAATGGTAGGAACTTAGAATTCTTACTTTTACGATAAGGATTTGGGATTGTGAAATGAGAATCATTGGAATTATGTTCAATCGATCTATTTCACAAAAGTAAAGATCATAGACAAACTTAGTGTGAATACTTGGTGTATGGCATAACTAATGTTTGGAAAAACATAGTATGCATACTTGGTGTATGGCATGACTAGTGTTTAGAAAAAACCATAGTGTATATGCTTGGGGCATGGGACAACTATTGTTTTTATTCAAGTATAAAGTTGATAGTTTGAAACAGTATGCAATGGATAATGTGTAATCAATATGGTGATAAATAAAAGATGTTTTATTTATATTCATAAGTTCTGAAACCATAGTTGATTCGATTATTCTTGTGTTTCACTTTGCATGTTTTGACTTCCAGAATAACTAGGTCATTTTTCCCGAATGACTAAGTTATTCAAACCATCCACAGTCAGTCATATGTTGGAAGTAGATATGAATCAAGACTGTCATGAAGTTGGATTGTAGATGTCCAAGGTATGGGGCATAGCAAGAGTTGCTGCAACATTCATGAGTGCTCATAAGTTCTGAGTATTGGATTCAACCCACGCTCGCTGGTATCACTTCATGGAATTTATCTCGAGTGATCGCGAGACGGTAATATCATATAAGTCTTCAAACCTAGAGATATGACTTGTTGCCTATGAGTTGGTTATACATTGATTGTACGAAAACGCATTGGTAACTCGATGTTATAAAACGTGCCTTTGTGTATAATTCAACAAGTAGTAGAACAAGCATATGAGTCGAAGTTTATCTGTTCCTTCTTGGATTAGAATCGATATCTGGGCCCCTCGATGATTTTGTGTTGACCCATGTACCGGGCCCGGTTAGAACTAAGTTGATGTGTTCAAATAAGTTCTATGTCAAACAAATCAGAAATCGGGAAACAAACTGCTGGACAATAAGTAAGACATTGTTCCATGTATTTGTTCGGCTGATATCTAGAACAAAGGATTATATGATCACTTATCTTAAATGGCATATCATCATCATCTCAGTTCTACGAGACCTTGAAAGAGCTACGATTGCTGATCGGTTCCTGAAGTCATTCTTGCAGTTATACTTATTAGACTTATCCAAGTGGGAGACTGTTGGAATTCCTTTGTCTAAGTTCATAACTATTTCTCGAATGTACTTGACCCGATTAGCATGGTCCATTTGGGTTGCATGGCATTGCAATACTTGGATAGACCAAAATGAGAGAAATGACACTTAAGGATTATTAATATATTATAAGTTCTAATATATTAATAATATTATTTAATTAGTATTGATCAAAGAATTAATTTGGAATTAATTAAGTGGTCAAAAAGAGACTAATTAAATATATGGGGTTGATTGTGTAAATCATCTATTCTTGTATAGTGGGCTAATGATCCATGGTTTGTATGGATTGGGTTAAAACCCATAAGGTGCTCCATGGATAGTCCATGGAGGTTACAAACCCATGGATCATGGAATATGGAAAGCCATGACAATTAGGGTTTACATGGTGTAACCCTACTTGTTCCACAACTATATAAAGAACCCTCGGCACTACTTGTACAAGTGAGAGGGAAATCTGATTTTGAGGCTTAGTGAACTTCTCTCAAGGTTATTCCAAGTGTTGTAGTGTTGTGTGAGACATTTGAGGCATCACACTTGAGGTGCTAGGCTCACAAGGTTCTCAAGGAATCCAAACTACAAAAGGTATGTTCTTCTAGCATTTATGTTTAAAAGTTCCCCATGCTATGCTAGATAGGATAAGAACCTTGGAAAATCAATTTCGCATGTATCTTACTAAAACATAGATCCAAGGTTTGTAGGGTTGCATGTACACCTTAGGAGTGTTAGAATGCTCAAAAGCCAACAAAATATGCTCTGTAAACATCATTTTACATTAATAAAATCATCAAGGCAGGTGATCATTATCTCCTCCCAAGGTTTTGTGCCGGAGATCTTAGCAAGGATCAAGGGCTTTCCTTGTAAACCATTGTGTCACTTTCTTTTATCATTTGCTATTACACAATCTGAACATCACAGCCTCTCATTCAATTTTTTTGATTAGTACTTGTGTAATTTTTGAACAAAACAATTTGGTGCCTACTGTGGGGCCGTGGTGTTCAAAATCCTCGAAAAAAATCATGTCTACACAACCGATCCTCTCTTCGTCCTTTGCTCCTTCTATTCCTTCCAAAAACCTACCACCTCCTCCGAGTGGGCCCCTACTCAGAGGAAAACGCCTGTCACTTCCAAGAAAAGCACCACCTCGATCGATAATCCAGGAAGTTTGGGATCCTTAGGGCTCTAGGATCCGACTGCCTCAGTCACTACTGCAGAGCTTTTCACTATGATGAGGAAAATGACGCAACATGTGACCCAATAGTAGGAGGAGAATAGAGCACTGCTCAAAGAAGTGAAGAGGATGAAGGCGGAATTTCAGAAATTCTAGGAAACAACGCCCACAATTGTGCAACCAAGGATCCTGGACTTCGATAATGTAGTATCCTCCGAAAATCTCCAGAAAACACGGTTCCTACCACTATGGCGTCACCCTGGGTGACAACTATGGACAACCGAGCATCTATGATAAATGATCTTAATGAGCCTTTCAACATTCCTAGAAACCTTGATTCTAGTAACTTCTTAAACAATAATACTATTAATACTAACTATACTAACGTTGATGTAGGAATAAAGCCAAACATGGCCAAGGAACTTCAGCAATTGAGAAAAATGATCTTAAGCATAGCCGGGGTGGTCCAACCCATACCGGAAGCGTCCCTAGCAAGTCACAGGATCTTGAGATTCGCTCCCGCTATAGCCGATACCGAAGTTCCTAAGCGCTTCCAAACTCCTAGCATGAAGCTGTACGATGGGACTACGGATCCTGAGGAGCACATATCGCAATACCGAGAAAGGACGGAGATCATTCCCATCCTAGGGCACTTGAAGGAAGCTTGCCTAAGCAAAGGCTTTGGCTTAACCCTTACAGGATCAACTCTCAAATGGATGCTAAACGCTCCCCCATACTTTACTACTTCTTTTTCACACTTTGTCAATATTTTCAATAACCAGTTTTCTTGCAGCAGAACCTTCGAGAAGATCAGTAGTGATCTTTATCGAGTGGTCCAGGATCCTAAGGAAAGACTTAGGGATTTCGTTAACAGGTTTGGCAGGGAAGCTCTGAGCATCCCCAACATCGACATGGCTACTTCTGCAGAGGCCTTCAAGATGGGACTAAGGAAGGACTCACCCTTCCACGAAGACCTTGTGATGAACCCATGAAAAAGATTGGACGAAGTCAGGTGCCGAGCGTTAAGGTTCATAAGACTTGAAGAGGACAAAGAAATATAGAAGATAAGCAACCCCTCAAGTAAATATGAGAACCCCAACAGGAAGGCCGAATCCTCGACCCAAATATCCTACAAATCGAAGCCCTATTCCAAATCGAATCATCACAGGGTTAATGCCCTTGAAGATGAGCTTCCTAAGATCACTGACTATTGTTTTTCTGTGGATGTTTCAGGTGTAATTCATGCTATGTAGGATCTTGGAGACAAAGCGAGATGGCCAAAGAGGGACAACAAGTCCACCACTTGGAAAGACAAGTCCAAATGTTGTGCTTACGACGAAGACTTTGGCCACATGACGGAGGACTGCATAGCCCTAAGAAAAGAAATTAGCTACCTCCTTAGTAAGGGACACCTCAAAGATATCCTCGGGAGAAAAACAGAAAAATCCAAGGAGAACAGCCAGGATGGTCACAGGATCCCAGAGAAACCAAGATCTCCACCCTCTGACGCTAAAATAATTAACGTTATCTCAGGCGGATCTAACATCTGTGGTACTTCTTATTCTCAGGCTAAAAGACACGCAAAGGTCTCTAAAACAGAAAGGGAAGATAAACCACGAAAGAATACCATGATTAGTAGTGAAAAAAATATCACAATTTACGAGACAGACAGGGAATGAATTCAGGATCCTCACCATGACGGACTCGTAATAACACTATACATGGCCAACCATTTCGTCAGAAGGATCCTTGTTGACAGATGATCATCGGTCAATATCGTACTCCTAGACGCACTAAAAAGGATGAACATCCAAGAATTAGAAATAATCAAGAGATCCTAAGTCCTCATAGGATTTAGCGGGGAAACGAAACACACGATTGGGGAAATAAAGCTACCAATATACATAGAAGGGGTAAACTCTATATAAATTCTTTGTGTTATTGACACATTATCTTCTTATAATGTGATACTATGTAGACCATGGATCCACGAGATGAAAGCGGTTCCATCAACATACCATCAGTGTGTAAAATTGCCTACTCCATGGGGAACAGTGAAGATCATGGGAGACCAACAAGAATCGAAAGAATGTTATAATACCTCAATGAAATCTACGACCAAAAATCAACAAGCATATCAATTAAGGAAGGGGAAAAACACGTCCTGGAAACAAAGGAACAAGATGTAAAGGACGTGCCCCTGGGCATCGAGGATCCTGAAACTAAAATCCTCATAGGATCCTCAATGTCTGAGCAGATCGAGCAGGATGTATTGAATTTCCTAAGAACCAGAAGCAAGACATTCGCATGGAAACACGAAGATATGACAGGTATAGACAAGAGTATTATCACTCACAAACTTAATATTGATCCTTCTTTCAGATCAATACATCAAAAGAGAAGGAAGTTTTCACCTGAAAGGAATCAAATCATCCAAGAAGAAGTAGAGAAACTCCTCAAGACTAGAATGATCAAGGAAGTGAAGTTCCCAAGGTGGCTAGCTAACATGGTTTTCGTACAAAAGAAAAACGGCAAATGGCGAGTATGTGTAGACTACACAGATCTTAAAAAGGCTTACCCTAACGATCCTTTCCCTCTACCGCATATTGACTCTATGATAGATGTGACGGCTGGCCATGAACTCCTGACCTTCATGGATGCTTCAACAGGATTCCAACAAATCCAGATGGAACCATCAGACCAATAAGATACGGTGTTCCTAACACCAACATGTATATATTGTTACACCGCAATGCCTTTTGGTCTTAAAAATACAGGTGCAACATATCAAAGATTGATGAATCGAATGTTTAAAGACTAGTTGGGGGACACCATGGAAGTCTATATAGATGAAATGGTGGTAAAGTCAATGAAAGCTGAAGATCATCTCAGGGATCTTAAAGAAGCATTTGATATCCTAGACGAATACCATATGAAGTTAAATCCACTCAAATACCACTTTGGGATGAAGTCGGGCAAGTTCCTCGGATATATGCTAACCAAGAGAGGAATCGAAGCAAGCCCAGAACAGATTAAAGCAATAATCGAGCTGAAATCTCCAACCGCAACAAAAGACATCCAAAGGCTAACCGGAAGGGTAGCGGCACTCAACAGGTTTATTTCAAGATCCTCAGAAAGATGTAAACCCTTCTACGACATCTTCAAGAAAAAGAAAAGGTTCGAATGGACTGAAGATCACGAAAAAGCCTTTCAGGAGCTCAAAAAATACTTGAGTTCCGCACCGTTACTGGTAAAGCCCATAGACGGAGAACCGTTCCCCCTCTACCTCTTAGTATCCTCAAACGCAGTAAGTACTGTCTTGGCCAAGGATCTTAACAGAGACCAACATCCTATCTAATATGTAAGTAAAAGTCTCCTGGATCCTGAAACCAGGTACTCTCACCTCGAAAAATTAATTCTTGCCTTAGTAACTGCTTCTACTAAATTAAGACATTATTTCAAAACACACACTATACATGTAAAAACTAATTATCCTATTAAGAATGTCATGAGAAAACCAGAAATGTCAGGAAGGATGGCAAAATGGTCGGTGAAGTTAAGCATGTTTGACATCAGATACGGACCAAGATCTGCCAGAAAATCACAAGCATTAGCAGACTTTGTGGCTGACTTTAGTGATGATCTGCAACACGAAGTAGACATGGAAGCCAAGCAACTCCTAGAAATTGAACACCTGGTAAAGTGGACACTGTTCACAGATGGAGCTTCAAATAAAAAAGGAACAAAGCTAGGGATCATACTAAAGTCACCACAGGGGGACATCATACCCCAGGCAGTTAGTTGTGAATTCAACACTACCAACAACGAAGCAGAATACGAAGCACCCATCATGGGATTATAATTGGCTAAGGATCTTCAAATTGGGGATCTTCAGGTATTTGTTGATTCTTTGTTACTAACCAATCACTTCAATGGATCTTATGCAGTAAAAGGTGAAAGATTAGCATTATATCTAGAGATCCTCAAAAAATTAGCATATGATTTTGAAAACTTTAGCCTAACCAAGTTCCAGAGAAGAAAACACAGAAGCAGATGCATTAACCAATTTAGGATCCTCACTTAGGATCCCACCAGAGACGAAGACTCATATAACCCATATAATAACCCCAATCATGGAAACCCTCTCCGAAAAATCAGAAGACCCTAAACATCCGACAAGCGTATCACCTATTGAAGATCCTAACCCTAGGATCCCTCCTTAAAGGGACCCCAGCGAACAGGATCCTCGAAGAAGTCCGCGATCATGGACCCAACCCATCATGGAGTATCTCCAAAATGGCACGATTCAGACAAAATAAAAAAGGGAAAGAGCATTCAAGACAAGAGTCTCAAGCTTCGTATTAATCCAAGGTAGACTCTATAAAGAATCTATGGCAGGTCCATATCTTAGATGCTTGGAAGATCTTGAAGTGGCAGAAGTCTTAAAGGATATACACGAAGGTGATTGTGGCAATCACACCGGGGGGAGATCCTTATGCTCCAAAATACTAAGAACAGGATACTACTGGCCAACCATGAAGAAAAACTCCTTTCTACATGCTCAAAAGTGTGATGCTTGCCAAAGACACAACAACATCCAACATCAACCGATAGAACCTAAACATCCTATTATCTCCCCATGGCTGTTCATGAAATGGGGGATGAATATAGTAGGAAAATTACCAGTGGCCCCAGGAGGAAAAGTCTTCATGCTGGTGATGACTGATTACTTCTCCAAATGGATCGAAGTTGAAGCCTTAATTCAGGTAAGATACAAGGAGGTAGTATCATTTATTAAACCTAATATCTTGACCAAGTCCGGGATCCCGGCTGAAATCATATGCGACAATGGATCCCAATTTATAAGCAAAAGGACAAGTGAATTTTGCACAAGCTGGGGAATAAAAATGATAATGTCCACTCCTGTTCGTCCCAAAGCTAATGGTCAAGTGGAATCTAGAAACAAAATCATAGTAAACAATTTGAAGAAAAGGTTGGACAAGAAGAAGGGAAGATGGGCAGAAGAGCTTCCTTTTGTTTTGTGGGCAGATAGGACAACTTCCAAAGTGGCCATAGGTCAGACCCCTTATTCTTTGGTGTTTGGGATAGAAATGGTAATCCATACTCAAGTTGTGATCCCGAAGGCAAGATACTTGCTACAAGACCAAGAGAATAACGACATGATCCTAGCACAGGATCTTAACACTATTGACGAGCTTGGGGATCTTGCCAAAATACACATTGTTGCTCATCAAAAAAGGATCACCAAGGCTTACAATAAGAACATAAGAATCATAAGGTTTCAAATAGGAGACTTGGTATTAAGGAAAACATTCCAAAACACCAAGGATCCCAGTGCAGGAAAATTAGCTCCTAAATGGGAAGGACCATATCTTATAGATGTTGAAGCGGGAAAAGGAGCATATTGGCTAGCAACACTCGAAGGAGACGTTCTGCCAAGATCCTGGAATGCTATACACCTCAAAGCATACTACATGTAAGTAGGATTAACTAATCCACAACAACACCAAGGTACACATGTTCTTTACCTTAAAATTTTCGTTGTTACTTATTTTCTCCTCGAATACATTACTAACTTAAGCATCGGAGGGGCGTTAGCTAGAATAACGCCCACCCCTAGCTAACGTTTTCTATGCAGAACAACATATAATTAAGGATCCCCAGGATTGAAGAACCTGAAACATAAGGATCCTCAAGGTTGAAGACCCTAAAACATAAGGATCCTCAAGGTTGAAGACCCTGAAACACAAGGATCTTGACACATGAAGATCTAAACGCCATAATACTTGATAAACTCCATTATATTTAACAATGTAGTCTCTAAACTATCATATACACAAGCTAGAGTCTGATCATCTCTCCTATGCTTAAGGGTACTTAATCCCCTCTAAGGTTTAACGAGCTAATTACCTCTTTCATACAAACTAAGGTTTATACACCTCGCTTGGACGCATGATATCTGACCGTGGGATACAAGTAAGGGGATTATTTCACGATTCAGTGGCTTGGAAACCCTCTTATCTTTGAACATAAGTTGAGATCCTTAAGGTTTATAACATTTTTATGTTATCCAAAAAATAGGATCCTACCCTAGTGATTATTTAAGGTTTATAACAGTTTCATGTTATCCAAAAATCGGGATCCTACCCTAGTGATTAGTTAAGGTTTATAACATTTTCATGTTATCAAAGATTGGGATCTTGCCCCAGAAACTACAGAA
Source organism: Lactuca virosa (assembly GCF_052849685.1). Lineage (NCBI taxonomy): Eukaryota > Viridiplantae > Streptophyta > Magnoliopsida > Asterales > Asteraceae > Lactuca > Lactuca virosa. The sequence goes on from NC_136430.1 coordinate 205,924,665, forward strand.
GGTCTATAACATCTTCATATTATCACACGTTGGAAAATTGCCCCCGAAAATACACTCGAATCATAACATTTTTATGCTATCATAAGTAAGGATCTTTCTCCTAAATTATATCACAAGTTGGGATCCTCCCCAGTATATAACATTAACGTGTTATCTATTGAACCTATGGTGGTACACGATAATTTTGTCAAAATCTAAACAGGCTATCCTAAGGAGAAATTTCCCATATGTGATCTGAGATCCTCATCTTTAAGGATCTCCGACAGAAAGGATCGTTGCCCTTAAGGATCCACATCGAACCTCATTGGTAAAAAGCATCATTATCAGCAGTGAACTGAAGTTCTCTCCTAAGCTGAGATTTATCATCAGCAAATTTCAAATCTTAAGAAAAAACTTGGAGATAATCAGGTTCCATCTATACTTATTCTCAAAGAGCTTTAGATAAAGTTTAAGGATCATGAACTTTCCAGGGTCCTAAACTAAAATCATCTAATTACCAAATTTCAAATATGCTAGAAACTAACTGCTAAAGAAATTCTATTTCAGGATTACGCGCAGGAACCAAGCTTTCCAGGATCCTAATTATTTAAGGATTTTAATAACATAACAGCCGTGCAGAAAAACCATGAGAGGGATATAAAAAGAAAATGCTACCATGTCATTCAAAAGAAGAAAGGGTTGCATATCAACCCAGCCAAAAGGTTAATTGTCTTACATCATTGACAAAAACAAAAATTATTTAAACCAATTTTTTGTAGGCCTGGACCTTAGTATGGTCATCATCAGCCGTGTCCTTCTTCTCCCCTACTCCAGTCAACAACAACACATGATCCTGATTGGCGATAGCAGGCTTATAGATCAGTTTGGCCAATGACTCGCACCATCCGTCCATGTCCTAGGAACTTGCGTTTTCCAGATCCTTAGCCAGCTTAATCTTATCATGCAGAATAGCTACTGCAACACTTGTCTTTGCATCAGCAATCACCTCCTCGAGATCCGCGAGATGCTCTTCCTCCTTTTCATCATTCTGTTTGCTCAACAACTCCACCCTCTAGAGAAGATCCTCATTGGTGACCCTCCAAGTCTTCTCCTGCTCTGTTAGAACAAACTCGGCTTTATCGAAAAGGACCCTAAGGTCGTTGGTGAGGTTGGAAACGTGAGCGGAGACCTGGAAGAAACATAAACATCAACATGAAAAAGAACAAGTATGATAGATTAATATAAATAATGCCTATGCGCAGAATACTTATAGCTTGGGAAAATGAGGACAACTTCCCGAGAGCATCCTCGATGCTGAGGTTCTCTAAGCTGAAGTCTACAACCTCAAAAGTCTTTCGTTTTTGGGATCCTAAAGCCTTAACCATAAGATCTATATGAGATCTCTTGGGAAGAGGAAGAATGGCGCCTTTTTCCTGCTTGACTTTGATTGAACCACTGGTCATATCATCTTCAAGATCTGCCAAACCAAAGCGGGCCTTGGACCGGGTAGTCTTATAGCCTGCCAGAGATCCCTGTCAAATCGGGATCCTCTAAAATACATATCCAAGAAAAATAATATTACTGGTGGCCATAAAAGCAGTAGTGGAGGAACCCTCTTGAAGACTGGAATGTTCAAGCTTGAATGACCTCTCAATTGCAGGAAGTGTGAGGAATTTGGAAATCTTGTCCTCAGAGTCACCAGCGACAAGAATAAGCTCCTCAAACCTGAACACTGCATCAAAACAAACAAAATAAGGGAAGTAAATTTCAGGATCCTTGATATCTAAATTTATTTCCTACCCTTTTTAATCCATGATTTTGGCAGGGAATCCCCCTCAGAAATCGAGTCGCGTCTCATGAAGAAATATTTTTCTTTCCAAGCGCCATCATTTTGTTTAGATTTCAGAATGAGGCGGGGTTTGTTTGTCTTAACTCTTAACGGGAAACGAGAAGAAGCGAAAGTAGAAAGATCATAGATGAAGGCCAAGTAGACTGATTCAGGCGATCGATCCAAAAGAAGATCCTCCAAACCACAGGCATAGTTTAGATATAAGATATTTGGGTACACAGAAAGAAATCACGAATAATACCAGTAAAAGGATAAGTTAAACCTAGAGTGAATGGGTATTCAGGAAAATAAACCCACGTTAGAGACACAAAATCAGGTTGAACGATAGCCTCAAAAGGATGAAAAACCACATTAGAAGGGAAAGCCCCAATGGCCTTCAACGATTCCATGTCTTCATTGTCGAAGGAGCAAACCTTGTCATAGGTTAAGATTGCCTTATCACTAAAATCGTTCTCGAAGGGAATAACAACGCCAGCTCGAGAGTGACTAGTTTTCTTAGCCATGACGAGGAAAATCGAAACAACGGAAGAACAAAGAAAAGGAAAAAGGATTACCTTCACTATGAGATGATGACGACTTAGGAGAGTAAAAAAAGGAGTTACCGAAAGCCCTCATTTATAGCCAGGAAAAGATAACAGAGATGATTTGACTATTTCTCGATTATCTCGATTAAGAGAAGACCTATCCATTAAGGACTAATTTTAAATTCCTCTTTTAAATTTAATTTAAGTTATTCCTTCAACATTTCTGAAACTAACCTTACATTTTGAGGAATAACTTGGGGGCAATTGTTAGGGCCAGGATCCTCAAAATATTCAGGCTCCTCAAAAGTCCAGGATCCTCACCAATTCTCAACGAAGAATCATCTCAACTATGCAAAAGACACGGAATACTTGGTCATATAACATTCGTGAAGCTGGTCATAGAGGATCCCGGAAATATCGGATATCTTGTTGGCTAGTTTAGACTATAAATTGACACTTGTATTCTACACACAACACACAGTTTTTTACTAGAAGCTTACTCTACGAAATTATTCACTTGTTCATACTCAAATATTCTCTGTAAACATCATTTTACATTAATAAAATCATCAAGGCAGGTAATCATTATCACCTCCCAAGGTTTTGTGTCGGAGATCTTAGCAAGGATCAAGGGCTTTCCTTGTAAACCATTGTGCCACTTTCTTTTATCATTTTCTATTACACAATCTGAACATCACAGCCTCTCATTCAATTTGGTTGATTAGTACTTGTGAATTTTTTGACCAATTAATCATCAAGGTCAAACTTCCTACTATCACCTTGACCAGGGATGTCATATTCTCCTTCATCAACTACCATACCATTACCATTCTCTAGATCATCATCACTATCCGTACCAAATACATCAGAATCATCCACAATCCAAGCTGCCTGCAAATTCAAAATTATATTCTTTATTTTTGTATAAAAGAAGACACTTGTAATGTTAGGAAAGCTCCTTACATGGTCAGAAGTACCCCAAGGAAGTGACTTCTTTTTCTGCTTCTTTTCCTTCTGTACTCTAACAACATTAGCCATCTCTGCGCTTATTGGCCATGTTTAAAAAATTACAAAATATGAACTTCCACCAAGTCAAATACAAATTAATTGAAAAATTCACTCATTCCAGAACCTGATGGATCATTATATATTAGTGAATGAGGCATTTTTTCTAATAGTTGGTGTTCATACCCCTTTGAAAAGCCATAAAATGAAAAATCACAGTTTGTGCAGAAAGGATGAAAATTTCAAAAAGCTATAAATAAAATTAAAAACCAGCAGATTAACATGAGTGTCATTGAGCACAACTTTGTTCTCTAGCATACAAATACAATTAGTTGTAAGATATTAGGCCGTATTAGATAGAAAATATTAGGAAAAATAATTAACCATGATTTTTTAACTTGCAAATGGCATCTTCCCCATAAGAATAACAATACATGCAACTATTTCTTAAAAGTAGGAACATTTCTGCAGAGAGGAAAAAACAGAGGAACAAGTTAAATTACATATTATCCTAGGAGCTATTTAATATTAAAATCTTTATGAGGATCATCAGTAGCAAGCTTTATTAAACCTAATAAAGACCGGAGTGCAAATCATCAACTATAAGCACAACGAAGGAAATATCCAGAACATTAAACCTTGAAACATAAATAATATGCACTAAATGATAGCATCCTACTTTCAATTTAAACAAATGATATCATCTTACTTTCATTTTTCTCCAGAATATTACTTATGCTTAATGCTTAATTTTTTTTCTTATCATTCATAACAATGTACATTGATAGCATTTGACATGTTAGGATAATTCCAAGTAAACAGCTATCTGATTTGAAAATAAATAAATAAATTATGTTGTGTGTTTTACTGTTTGTTAATTTTACCTGGATCCTCTAAGGTTGAAGGTTCCATTACACCAGTTTCATAATACCAACGAATTCACATCAGCTACCAAGTCAGATAGATCAATGCCTACATATAAGAAAGATAATATTAGGTTTGTCTTATGGTGAATAATGGTGATTCAATACCATAATCAAGATCTGGTTACAAGTCACATTCAAGAAATGGATATTTAAAACCATAATAAAAAACTATGGAAATTCAACTGTCTTGGTTTTAACAAATAAAAAAAAGGAAAAGATTAGCTTATTTAGGTGGTTAGTACATCAGTTTTATAATTAATGAAATAAAAGTTCATCTCGATGGCTACATTTTTTTGGCTAACAATGAGGTTCAAAGGCATTGGCATTACTACAAAGAATAAATGATCTGGTTCTATACCCATATCGTTTGACCATTTAGTCTTAAAAACCGTTTTTAGAAATGCTATTTCACTCAATGATGAACATCCAAGCCTTACACATGAATCAACAAGAAGTTTCTTAAGCCCTTCTTCTAAAAACAGAAACTTTACAACAGTTGATCGCCAATTTCATTGAATTGTTAGTGAACTTATAACAGAAATCCTTAAACAACATTAGAAATGCTATTTCACTATCTTGAATGGATTTTGTAGTTTTTTAGTCTTTGTTCAATGGAAAACCCCTCTTCTTTAATGCTGCATCTCTATGAACAGAAATATAAATGTGATTTAGGATTCATAAACCATGGATTCGATCGGACTTTATTGTTATAAAACAGAGTTTGTATATTCATACCTGCGATTTCGATCACTAAATTCAGGGATCTCAGAAACGCTAACCGACCTAGGAAGCTACATGGAAAGATGAATGGAAGATCAGTTAGTTATCTAGACTATTAATACACATTTCATCAAATCAAACATAAGTAGATCTCGTGAAAATGATTTGATTAAGAGTATAATGAAACGGAAATCAAACAAGATCTGAGAATTAGAATGTTTACGGAATTGGGGGTTCTTTGCCTGAAGAAATCTTCCAGCGTCTTTGGATGATCACAATCTGTAAATCAAAATCATGAAAATTAACAACATAAATCAATAAAAACCGATGTAATTTTGACTTTTGAAGTTCGAATAACGTAATAGTTACAATTACAAGTTCAAAGTCATATTTCGTAACCAGATTCAGAGCTGAGTTTGCGCCGACTGTAGAGCTTCAGCAGCTGGCCAAAGAGTTTTTGGATATGAGGCAGACTACGGAGACTGTGGCGGAGATCACCGCCAAGTTCCGAGAGAGCGCATTGTTGGTACCCCAGTATGCAGGGGATGAGGAGATGCGGAAGACCCGCTACCATGATATGTTGAGGGCTGATATTCGGGAGCATGTCAGCTACTCTGCCTGCCCGACCCTGGAGTCCATGATTGCCAGGGCGCGGGAGAGGGAGCTCGATTTGGAGCACGTGAGGAAGAGGAAAGTTGAGTCTGAGCAGGTTACAGGGGTTTTGGGAAATAAACCCAAGGGATCCGACATTAGGTCGAAGGGCCAGTCGGGCCAGAGCCGCTGCAGGAAGTGCGGCAGGCCGCATGAGGGAGCTTGTAGAGCGGGATCGTCAGGCTGCTACAAGTGCGGCAAGACGGGGAACTTTGGCAGGGATTGTACTGCCCCTGCCCCCACAGTATAGATGACAGACATGATTTGCTTCCATTGCAATCAGAGGGGCCACAAAAAGGCCAACTTCCCGAGATTGACAGCAGCGTCAGCAGCAGCGCCAGCTGTGACGCCGGTTTCAACGACAGCGCGGGTTGCAGATGGCCGGAAGGCCAAGACAGAGGCTCCAGTGGTGCGGAGCCGAGCATTTCAGTTGACAGCCGAGGAGGCACGCTGTAGCACCCGGTTCCTGGTAAGTATTCTATTTAAGTAATTTTTGCATTTTGGCCTTGGACTCGGTGAGTTGAAGGACCAACTCGCCGAGTAGAAGCGGGATGAGGCGCGGGATTTAAGTGATGGACTCGTCGAGTAGGCTCTGACTGGACAAAACCCTAATCTGAGGGTTTGCACCCTATTTAAACAACCTTATGCAGCCTCCATCGCCCCTTTATGCTCCCAGAAACCCTCCATAGCAAACCCTAAGTGTTTTGGTGCAAGATCTAAGGCTTTTGAGTGATTTTGGTGGTTTTGTTCACAAGGAAGAAGGAAGAGCATAGAAGGATCAAGAGGGAACTGAAGGATTCGAGTTTGGTTCATCAATTGTAGTTCTTGAGAGGTACAAAGTTTGTACCTTGCTCTTTCATTTGATAAATCCCTTTTTGGGGAGATTTAGGGCTTTTATAAGCTATTTTTGGTAACCAACCATGATTGCAAACATGGTTGGGGGTTGAGGCTTTGGAATCAGGTCTTTAAACGAGTCACAAGGCAGATTTGGGTTGCTTTTGCACCCAAGGAAGGCTCCATGCAACACTAGAGCCATTTTAGAGCCTTTTTGGCTCAAAAGTCCCATGCATGCACGTAAAGTTCGTAATTTTACGTGCTAGATCGAGCTTAGGGGCTTGGATCTATCATTTGGTCAAGTGTTGTACATCAGAAATCGGGGATTTAGGGTGTGGATTTTATCGACTTGGCGAGTCCGTTCTTGGGACTCGACGAGTCCAAGGATTTGAGTCCCATATCTGTTGAGGGTCAAAAGGACTCAGTTGGGTGTTAGAAGGGTTGTAGCAGGACATAAAGAGTGACCCAACGCATTGGACTTAATTTTAGACCTGGAGTTCATGGGACTCGACGAGTGCTAGAACAGACTCGGCGAGTCCAAGGCAATCTTCTTATGTTTGAAGATGAACTCGACGAGTTGTTCATACAACTCGGCGAGTCAAGGTCAGGACTTGTTCATCAGTTGAAGGTGAACTCGACGAGTGTTCATCCAACTCGGCAAGTCGGATGTAGGTCCATTGATGTTCGTGAAGAAGGGGAACTCGTCGAGTCGTTGCCAAACTCGAGGAGTCAAGTCGTGGATAAGAACGAGTAAAGGGAAGGGACTCGACGAGTTGACGGCCCAACTCGGTGAGTCGGGTCAACTGGAAGTTGACTTTGACTTGGACTTGGTTGGGGGCAAAATGGTCATTTTACCCTAAGAATAGATATCAGACTCTGATTAAATATTTTGTGGGGATTGTAGCCGGAGGATTTCCGGAGCGGCAGCAGACAGAGGTTTCCCGCACAGATTATCAGCAGCTACTTGTACGAGGTGAGTTACCTTCCAGTAGCGGTGGGTCTACGGCTACGATGCCGGCCCACCAGTAGGAGTTGTATGATTGGATGATTGTTTTTGTGATATTCATCTAGGTTTGCTACCACCTGATATGTTATATGCTAGCACGATATGTATATGTGACAGTAGTAGAGTCCGGTTGTTAGGACCGGAGGGTAGGCCAGACACCCCAGATATGTCTAACAGTATGTGATGATATGATTATATGCTGGCATGTTATGTTATATGTGATAGTGGTAGTAGGGAGGGAATAGTCCTCAAGTTCGGTTGTTAGGACCGAAGGGTAAGTCGGACACCCCAGAAACGTCTGACAGTATGTTTACGTTATGATATATGTGATAGTAGCAGTAGGGGGTGGAATAGTCCCCGAGGTTCGGTTGATAGGACCGAAGGGTAGGTCAGCACCCCAGAATGGCTTGACATGGGTAGGTCAGCACCCCAGAATGGCTTGACACGGGTAGGTCGGCACCCCAGAATGGCCGTACTGGGTAGGTCGGGCACCCCAGAATTGCCCGGCAGTATGAATGCGATATGTCTGTATGGTATGTGGTATGATGGGGGAACTCACTAAGCTTTGTGCTTACAGTTTTAGTTTTGGGTTTCAGGTACCTCTTCGTCTAAGGGGAAGGAGCCGGCAATGTAGCAGCACATCACACACACACACATGATTTCCGCATGGAGTCTTCTGGGATTGTACTCTGATATGTTACTATTTTATGACTTGGGTTTTTAGGCATGATACGTTGTTTTATGAGATGATGTGTCTTCACAGTATTTTCTTATGAATGTTTTTATAAGACAGTTAGTTAAAAAGAAATTTTTGGACTTGAAAATTGGGATGTTACACACGCGCTGCACCTGATGTAGTGACGGGTATGATTCCTTTCTTATGCTTTTATGTTATGGCGCTGTGATCTTGATATGTTATGTATGTGCTCTGTTTAGGATCGTTCCATGTGAACGGTATCCCAGTTCAGGTATTGTTTGATTCGGGTACTACCCGATCGTTTGTCTCTCTTGCGCTTAGCAAGAAGTTTCCTGAGTCGTCGGGCACGTTCGATTGCCCTCTAGAGGTCGAGATTGCGGACGACCGGTCAGTGCGAGCATCAGAGGTCCACCGAGATTGCGTCCTGCGACTGTTTGAGGAGTGTTATCTGGTAGATCTGGTTCCCATACCTTTGCGGGGGAACAAGGTTATTATCGGTATGGATTGGCTAAGCCCCAATGGGGCAGTGATTGACTATGCGCAGTAGTTGGTACGGATCAGGACCCCAAGTGGGGGAGAGCTGGTGATTCAGGGTGAGAGGCCACAATAAGGACCACCTTTATGTTCAGCAGCGAGAGCTAGGCGTTACCTTCAGCAGGGTTGCGCAGGATTTGTTGCCTATGTGATGGATACCCGGGAGATGGGTAAGGCAACGGTGAGAGATGTGCCCGTGGTACGAGAGTTTGCGGACGTATTCCCCGATGAGTTGCCTGGGATACCTTCGGAGAGGCAGGTAGAGTTCAGGATTGAACTAGTCCCTGGTGCAGCTCCGATAGCCAAGGCACCGTATCGGTTGGCTCCTCCTGAGATGCAGGAGTTGTCTACGCAGCTGCAGGAGCTACTAGACAAGGGATTCATTAGACCGAGCAGTTCACCCTGGGGAGCCCCGATTCTGTTTGTGAAGAAGAAGGGCGGGTCGCATCGGATGTGTATAGATTATAGGGAGCTGAATAAGGTAACGGTGAAGAACCGTTACCCACTCCCGAGGATTGATGACCTCTTTGACCAGCTACAGGGAGCATCTTGGTTCTCCAAGATTGATTTGCGATCAGGGTATCATCAGATGAGGGTCAGAGAGGAGGATATACAGAAGACAGCATTCCGGACGCGCTATGGCCACTACGAGTTCGTGGTGATGCCCTTCGGGCTCACCAATGCTCCTGCCGCGTTCATGGACCTCATGAACCGCGTGTGTAGACCGATGTTAGACCGGTCTGTGATAGTGTTTATTGATGATATCTTGGTTTACTCCAAGACGCAGGAGGAGCACGAAGAGCATCTGCGAGAGGTTCTGGAGACCTTGAGAAGGGAGAGCTTGTATGCTAAGTTCTCCAAGTGTGAGTTCTGGTTGCGCGAGGTGCAGTTTCTCGGGCACCTTGTCAACCAGAACGGGATATCGGTGGACCCGACCAAAGTGGAGGCCGTGATGAGATGGGAAGTTCCGAGGTCTCCATTTGAGATTCGGAGTTTCCTAGGATTAGCCGGCTACTATCGGAGATTCATCCAGGATTTCTCCAAGATAGTCGTACCCCTGACCAGGCTAACGAGGAAAGTCATGGTCTTTCGTTGGGGGCCTGAGTAGCAGGCCGCATTCGAGACACTGAGACAGAGATTGTGCGAGGCACCGATCTTAGCCCTGCCAGAGGGCGTAGACAATTTTGTGGTATATTGTGATGCGTCCATCTCAGGTTTGGGCACGGTACTGATGCAGAGAGGGCATGTTATTGCATACGCTTCGAGGCAGCTGAAGCCCCACGAGGCGAATTACCCGACGCATGATTTGGAGATGGGGGCTGTTGGTTTTGCCCTCAAAATTTGGCGTCATTACCTCTATAGTGTTCGTTGTACCATTTACACGGACCACAAGAGTTTGAGGTACCTCATAGATCAGCTGAACCTGAACATGAGGCAGCGTCGGTGGCTTGATGTGGTTAAGGATTATGATTGCGAGATCCTCTACCACCCGGGGAAGGCCAATGTCGTGGCCGATGCGCTTAGCCGCAAGGCAGCGCCAATCAGGGACATCTGTCTGAGGATGACAGTGGTGACTCCACTGTTGGAGCGGATCCGGGAGGCTCAGCAGGAGGCTATGAAGGAGGAACATCGGAAGAGCGAGCGTATAGTGGGTCAGGTTTCCTCCTTCGACTATGATAGCCGAGGGTTATTGACTCTTCACCGTAGGGTGTGGGTCCCTTATCATGGAGGCGTGCGCCAGATCCTGATGGAGGAGGCACACAAATCCAGATTTTTTATCCATCCCGGAGCGACGAAGATGTATAGAGATCTTCGTCTTGATTAGTGGTGGCCCTGCACGAAGCGGGACGTAGCATGGTATGTGGAGCGGTGCTTGACCTGCAGGAAGGTCAAGGCCGAGCACCAGAGGCCACACGGCAAGATGCAGCCGTTAGATATTCGCATGTGGAAATGGGAAGATATTACCATGGATTTCATCACCAAGCTTCCCAAGACTGCACGGGGAGTGGATTCGATTTGGGTAATCGTGGATCGGTTGACCAAGAATGCCCATTTCATACCGATCCAGGAGAGCATCTCGGCCGAGAAGTTGGCCGACATCTATATCCGAGAGGTGGTAGCTCGGCACGGAGTTCCGGTTTCAGTGATTTCCGACAGGGATGTGCGGTTCACTTCCAGGTTTTGGAAGAAGTTTCATGACGAGCTGGGCACTCGTCTGCATTTTAGCACCGCCTTTCACCCGCAGACGGATGGTCAGAGCGAGCGGACCATCCAGACGCTAGAGGACATGCTGCGGGCATGTGTTTTAGACTTCGGAGGTAGCTAGGATACCTACCTTCCATTGGAGGAGTTCTCGTATAATAATAGCTATCATGCGAGTATTGACCGTCCTCCCTTTGCGATGTTATACGGGAGGAAGTGCAGGACCCCGATATGTTGGGGTGAGGTCGGCTAGAGGGTCATGGGGAGCACCGAAGTGGTGCTCAAGACGACAGAGAGGATTCAGCAGGTTAGGAGCAGACGTCAGACTGCTCAGAGTCGGCAGAAAAGTTATGCCGACAAGCGCCGATCAGACCTGGAGTTCCAGGTCGGGGACATGGTTCTCCTGAAGGTGTCGCCATGGAAGGGCGTCATCCGATTCAGGAAACGGGGCAAGTTGGGCCCCAGGTACATTGGACCGTTCAGGGTCTTAGCCCGGGTGGGCAAGGTGGCGTACATGTTGGATCTGCCAGCCGAACTCAGCCAGATCCACAGCACTTTCGATGTCTCTCAGCTGCGGAAGTGCCTGGTGGACGACTCAGCAATAGTACCCTTAGAGGACATTCAGGTCGATGACAGCCTGAATTACATTGAACGACCTGTAGCAATCCTCGACCGGAAGTCGAAGGATCTGAGGAACAAGAGGGTGGAGCTCGTGAAGGTGCAATGGCAGCACCAGAAGGGCTCGGAATGGACCTGGAAGCCGGTGGATGAGATGATTGAGCATTACCTAGAGCTGTTCCAGGATCGAGCAGCAGACTTCGAGGACGAAGTCTGAAATAAGTGGGGGAGATTTGTAGCACCAGGTTCCTGGTATGTATTTTATTTAAGTAATTTTGCATTTTTGGCCTGGGACTCGGCGAGTTGAAGGCCCAACTCGCCGAGTAGAAGCGGGATGAGACGCGGGATTTAAGTATGGAACTCGTCGAGTCGGGTCCTGGACTTGACGAGTAGGCTCTGACTGGACAAAAACCCTAATCTGAGGGTTTGCGCCCTATTTAATCATCTCTTTCAGCCACCACTCGTCCCTATTGCTCCCAGAAACCCTCCATAACAAACCCTAAGTGTTTTGGTGCAAGATCTAAGGCTTTTGAGTGATTTTTGTGGGTTTTGACCACAAGGAAGAAGGAAGAGCATAGAAGGATCCAGAGGAGACTGAAGGATTCGAGTTTGGTACATCATTTGCAGTTCTTGTAAGGTATAAAGTCGATACCTTGATTGTTCATTTGCTAGATCCCTTTTTGGGGAGATTTAGGGCTTTTATAAGCCATTCTTGGTAACCAACCATGATTGCAAGCATGGTTGGGGGTCAAAACTTCGGATCTAGGACTTAGGAAGAGTCACAAGGCAGATTGGGGTTGCTTTTGCACTCAAGGAAGGTCCCATGCAACATAAGAGCCATTTTAGGGCCTTTTCGGCTCAAAAGTCCCATGCATGCACGTAAAGTTCGTGACTTTATGTGCTAGATCGAGCTTAGGGGCTTGGATCTATCATTTGGACAAAAGTTGTACACCAGAAATCGAAGGAATAGACTTGGGACTGTATCGACTCGGCGAGTCGTTCTTGGGACACGGCGAGTCCGAGGCTTGACTTCCTTTTTTCTGTTATGGTTCAAGAGAACCAGTTGAGTGAAAGAAAGGTTTTAGAGGGTCCAGGGGGTGACCCAAACGTATTGGGATAAGCCTTAGTCCTGGAGTTCATAGGACTCAACGAGTGCATGAGCCGACTCGGCGAGTCCAAGGCAATCTCCCAACTCTTGAAGATGAACTCGACGAGTTGTTCATACAACTCGGCG